>NW_006922562.1:3913-6990 GCF_000298275.1 Orycteropus afer afer
GGCTGATCTTTAGGTCAATTCTCAGGTCCCAACACCACTTGGAAACATTCAGGCTGTTGGTCCTGTCACAGTAGCTGACAGTCCACAGCTCCGACCATGTCTGTACTCAGTGTTTTTGTTCAGGTTTTTCCACTAGTTTGTGCCTAATCCACTTCTGTATAGTTCCTTTCAAAGCTCAGGGCTCCAGGATTATCTTCTGTATCTCTGTCAATTGGTTTTTCTTTTCTTTGTTGAAGAGGGTCTATGTCGCTTGTCTGCCTATTCCTCCACCTTACTGGAAGTCCTTGACTGCAATCTTTACAGAAGCAGATTACCAGACATTTCTTGCATGGTGCTGCTAGGTGGGTCTGAACTACCAACTTTTGGGTTAGTAGTGGAGCACAAACCCATGGACATTAACCCACAATATAGGTACTCAGTAAAGGGGCATTGAATTAAAAACTCAATGTCTACATCAGCAAATCCGCTGGGGGAAAAAAAGTTTCAAGTTTAATCATCTGAAGAGTGATTTGGGGTATGCTTTATACCCATAAAGAATGACAAGAGATGGTCACTGTGGCCTCACCAAGCTTAGTAAGTGGAGTGAGGCCTATTCACTTTGGATCGCTAAAGCAACAATGATGCAAACAGATCTGCAGATTTCACTGCATGTACCAAATGCTTCATTTCCTGCGGTATAAAAAACAAAAACCAAATTCACTGCCATGGAGTCAATTCTGACTCATAACAACCCCCATTGGGTTTCCAAGGCTGTAAATCTTTACAGAAGTAAATTGTCCCATCTTTCTTCTGTGGAGCAGCTGGTGGGTTTGAACCACAGATCTTCTGGTTAGCAGTCAAATGCCTGCAGTATGGAAGTGGCTATTGCCTGTCTCTGAAATATTGAGGACTCTTTGCATCAGCAACTGGCCATCAATTCCTTGCCAGTGTAATATTTCTAATAACATAATGACCT
The DNA here is from genome assembly GCF_000298275.1 of Orycteropus afer afer. NCBI lineage: Eukaryota > Metazoa > Chordata > Mammalia > Tubulidentata > Orycteropodidae > Orycteropus > Orycteropus afer. The sequence continues at coordinate 4,869 of NW_006922562.1, forward strand.
GCAGTTCTGTGTCTTACTTACCCAGTGCTGCTATAACAGTGATCACACAAGTGGATGTCTTCAACAAACAGAAATTTATTCTCTCAGAGTTTAGGAGGCTAGAAGTGCAAATTCAGAGCACCAGCTCTAGGGGGAAGCTTTCTCTATGTTTTGTCTCTGGAGGAAAGTCCTTGTCTACTTTCAATACCTGTGGGCCTAACGTTCCTTGGAGATCTCCATGTGCATTGGCATCAACCTTCCCCTAGGTCTAGGAAGTTTTCAGCACAGGGAACCCATGTCCAAAGGACACACTCTGCTCCCCGTTCTTCTTTCTTGATGGTATTGAAGTCTCTCCTTCTCCGCTTCCTTCTCTTTCCTTTTATCTCTTGTAAGATACTAACCAACTTTTGGGTTAGTAGTGGAACACAAATCATTTGTGCCACCCAGGGACATTAACCCACAATATAGGTACTCAGTAAGTTGTTGTTTGCTGTCGAGTCAGTCCCGACTCATAGTGACCCCTCCTTGGGTTTCTGAGGCAGTATCTCTACGGAAGTAGGATTGCCCAAACTTCCTTCCGAGGAGGGGCTGGTGGGTTTGAACCGCCAGCCTTCTGGTGAGCAGTCAAATGCCTTAGGCACTATGCTACCAGACTCAGTAAAGGGACATTGAATCAAGAACTCAGTGCACGTCACACCCCAGGGAAACTCTCCTTACACCAGGGCTATGACCTAAGTAAGGGAACTGCATCCCACTCTAATCCCCTTACAACTGATTGGCCGATCACATCAGATCACTTCATGGTGAATGATTACACTATTACACAACTGCCAAACCACTGAGAGTCACAGCCCAGCCAGGCTGACACATATTTTGGGGGGATGCAATTCAATCCATGACAGCCCCTAATACCAACCCCTCGCATGATGCACATTTCCCAAGGAGCATGGAAGGGAATATATACCTTGTGGCAGATACTCTTAACAGCCTACCCAACAGTCACCCTGTTTCTCTGTGAGAAGAAACTAATTTGGTTTGGGTTGGCAATGTGCCCAGGCCTAAAGGATGACTATGATTAATGACAAACCAACAGAGACAATCCTATTCCCTCTTTCCAGGTACAGGCTTATCTCATATAACAATTGTTCAGCTAATGACTTTTTATCATAATGACTCTTGAAAAGTTATACCACTTTTTGAACAATGACTCCTTTTTCCCCCTTAATATATTGACTTTTTCACCCCCAAAACATGCTAAACAAATATGCTATGAGAGGTGATATGATATCATTTCAGTTTCAGGCTAAGTCATGTTCACCAAGTCCACTTGACATACACCTATCAGGCAGAGTAGATCATATGGAACAAATTTGAATTGAGCATCATGTTTGAATGAACCTTAAATGTTCTGTTTTGCATATGGATGCCAAGTAAAAGAAATGAAAGGGTATCATCTACATCTCGTTAGCTTTTGTGCATGTGCAATTTCACATGTTTCAAAGCAGTTTCATATTTAGTCTTCAATTTGTTCTAAAGGTGATGTCTGGGCTATAACTTTATGTTTAAGTGCAGTTGGAATACAAAATAATCATGAGGCCCACCTTCCCTGCCAAAATTTGAAAAGCAGATGAAGCAAATGGTACAGATAACAGAATTAACCCTCCAAAGATGGCTCCCTTACTCCCTCATCCAACATTCACCACCCCATACAGCCTGTTTGTTTTTCTCACTATATAACACATTACATTCTATGTACAAACTGTATTATTTAGCTTCTTTTTTCTTTAACTTTTTATTGTGATTTGGGTGAAACTTCACAGAGGAAATTGGGTTTCCATTCTACAGTTCAAATACATTTTGTTTTGTGACATTCATTGCAATCCCCACAACATAATATCACTCTTCCCACTTCCTCCTTGTGTTTCCCATTTCCATTCATCCGTCTTTCCTATTCATTCCTGCCTTCCGAGCTTTATTCCTGGTTCATTGTTCTAAGAAGTACATATCTCCTTGGTGTTACTGTTCACCTTGTTGTTGTTATGTGCCGTCGAGTCAAACTCGACTCATAGCGACCCCTCCTTGGGTTTCCGAGGCAGTATCACTACAGAAGTAGGATTGCCCAACCTTCCTTCCGAGGAGTGGC
>NW_006922562.1:7545-9580 GCF_000298275.1 Orycteropus afer afer
ATACTGAAGACTGTAGTCTTTAATCTTCATCAGTAAGTGCTTCAAGTCATCCTCACTTTCAGCAAGCAAAGTTGTGTCATCTGTGTATTACAGGTTGTTAATGAGCTTATGAAAACTTTATGAATAGCAGTGAAACACTGTTTTATATATTACTAGAAACTTTATGAACAGACCACATATTAGGCCACAAAATCCCAGAGACTCACCAAGAAAAGTACTAGAAAGAATAGAACAATTCAGCAAAGTGGTAGGGTACAAGATCAACATACAAAACTCAGTTGGATTCCTCTACACTAACAAAGAGAACTCTGAAAAGGAAATCAGGAAAACAATACCATTTACAATAGCCACCTAAAACATGAAATACTTAGGAATAAATCTAACCAGAGATATAAGAGACCTATTCAAAGAAAATTACAAAACATTACTATAAGAAACCAAAAGACACTTACATAAATATACATGCTCATGGATAGGAAGATGTAATGCTGTGAAAATGTCAAAACTACCTGAAGTAACCTACAGATAGAATATAATCCCAATCCAGGTTCCATCCTCATTCTTTAAGAGATGGAAAAATTAATCACCAACTTTATATAGAAAGAATAGAGACCTCAAATAAGCAAAGCATTACTAAAGACAAAGAACAAAGTAGGAGGTCTCACACTCTTTTATCTCAAAACCTACTGTACAGCCACAGTAGTCAAAATAGCCTGGTATTGGAACAATGACAAACACATAGAGCAATTGAACAGAACTGAGAACCCAGAAGTAAATCCATCCACCTATGGAAAACCGATCTTTGACAAAGGGCTGAAACCCACTAAATGGGGAACAGATAGTCTCTTTAACAAGTGGTGCTGGAAAAACTGGATATCTAATTTCAGGAAAATGAAATAGGATCTATATTGCTCACCATATACAAAAACTAACTCAAGATAGATCAATGACTTCAATGTAAAACCTAAAACTATAAAGATCATCGAAGAAAAAATAGGGGCAAACTTAGGGGCCCTAATACATGGCATAAATATACTATCAAACATAATTAAAAACACAAACAGCAGGAGACAAACTAGATGACTGAGACCTCCTAAAAATTAAACATTTGTGTATATCAAAAGATGTCACTAAAAGAGTAAAAAGAGAACATACAAACTGGGAAAAAATTTTGGCAACAACATGTCAGTCAAGGGACTAATCTAAAATTTATAGAAAACTTCCATACTTCAACAACAAAAAGCCAAAAAAATCCAATTTAAAAAATGGGCAGAAGACATGAACAGACACCTCACCAAAGAAGACATTCAGGCAGCCAACAAACACATGAAGCAATGCTCATAATCATTAGCCATTAGAGAGATGCAAATTAAAACAACAATGACCAGCATTAATAGCAAAATGCAAAAACAAAATAACAACAACAACAAAACAGAAAATAACAAAGCTGGTGAGGGTGTGGAAAGACTAGAACACTCATACTGTTGGTGGGACTATAAAATGGTGCAACCACTGTGGAAAACAGTATGGTACTTCCTTAAAAAATTTGGAAATAGAAATACCATATAATCTAGCTATCCCATTAGTAGGCATATGTCTAGAAGAATAAAAGCCATGACATGAGCATATATATGCACACCCATGTTCATTTCAGCATTATTCACAATAGAAAAAGTATTGAAACAACCTAAGTGCCCATCAATGGATGAATGTATAAACAAACTCTGCTACATACACAAAGGAATACTATGCAACATTAAAAATAATGAAGAATCTGTGAAACACCTTATAACATGGACATGATGCTGAGTGAAATTAGTCAATCACAAAATCACAAATATTGTATGAGACCACTATGCTAAAAAAAATCAAGAAAATGTTTACACACAAAAAACAAGCATTCCTGAAGGCTACCGGAAGTGAGAGGGGGAAAAACTGTATATCATGGGGAGCTCTGGTAGTGTAGTGCCTAAGGCATTTGACTGCTAACCAGAAGGCTGGCTGTTCAAATCCACCAGCCACTCCTTGGAAGGAA
>NW_006922562.1:9831-11394 GCF_000298275.1 Orycteropus afer afer
ACCATGGTATTTTCAATCGCCTCTTAGACATGTGAGAGCTGGACAATGAGTAAGGAAGACCGAAGAAGAGTTGATGCTTTTGAGTTGTGGTGTTGAATAAGAATGCTAAGAGTACCACGGTCTGCTAAAAGGACCAACAAATCTGTCCTGGAAGAAGTGCAGCCGGAATGCTCCTTGGAAGTGAGAATGGTGAGATTTTGTCTTGTCTACTTTGGTCATGCTGTCAGAAGGAACCATTCTCTGGAGAAGGATGTCATGTTTGATAAAGTGGAGGGTCAATGAAGAAGGGGAAGGCCCTCAATGAGATGGATAGACATAGTGGCTGCAACGATGGACTCAGGTATAGCAAGGATCGTGGGGCTGGCACAATACTGGGCACTGTTAAGTTCTGCTGTCCATAGGGTCACTATGGGTCAGAGGAGACTTGACCGGCACCTAACAACAACAACAACAACAACAATAGACGGTCTATTCTGGAGAATGAGTCATGTGCACTGATAAAGAATGTATATTGTGGTATGTTTGGTGGAATGTTCTGTATGTCTATGAGATGTAGTTGGCTGATTGTGTTGTTTAGGTCTGTATCTTTGTTGAGTTCCTTTGCAGTTGTCCTGTCCTTCTTCAGAAGTGGTGCATTAAAGTTTCCTACTATGATATTGGAGTTGTCACTTTCTCTCTTCAATTCTGTTTTATTTATGTACCTTGGGGCTCTTTCATTGAGTGCGTAAATATTTATTATGGTTATGTCATCTTCTTTGATTGACCCTTTCATCATAATAAAATGTTCTTTCTTGTCTCTTATGCTGCTTTTTCCCTTAAGTATATTTGATCAGAAGTTAATATTGCCACTCCTGTTCTTTTTTAGTTGCAATTTGCTTGATAGATATATTTCCATCCTTTGATTTTTAGCTTATTTTTCTCTTAGACAGCATATCGATGGGTCATGTTTTCTTACCTATTCTGTTACTCTCTGTCTCTTGACTGGTGAATTTAATCCATCTACATTCATTATCATTATTATTGATAGAAATGAATTTATTGCTATCATTTTGCTAATGGTTTTGTGTGCATCTCTGTGTGTGGCATTGATGGTTTCTTTGTTCCATATATTTTCTGTGCTGAGATTATTTTGTTCACAGATTTTAGTATTTCCTTCGTTTCTGTTGTTTTAGTGTTTACTGAATCTTTATGATTTTCTTCTTTTTATTTTAATGAGAAAATTTATTGATTTTCTTTGAGGTTACAAAAAAACAAATTCACTGCCATTGAGTCAATTCCAACTCATAGCAACCTTCATGGATTTTCCAAGGCTGTAAATCTTTATGGGAGCAGACTGCCTCATCTTTCTTACATGTTGTGGTTAGGTGCCATTGAGTCGCTTCTGACTCACAGCGACCCCATGCACAGCAGAACGAAACACCGCCTGATCCCGCACCAGCTCCATGATCCTTGCTATACTTGAGCCCATTGTCGCAGCCACCATGTCAATCCATCTCGTCAAAGGCCTTCCCCTCTTTCGTCGACCCTCCACCTTACCAAGCATGACATCCTTCTCCAGGGAAT
>NW_006922562.1:39874-41139 GCF_000298275.1 Orycteropus afer afer
TATTTTGGTCATGTTGTCAGAAGGGACCATTCCCTGGAGAAGGATGTCATGCTTGGTAGGGTGGAGGGTTGACGCAAGAGGGCAAGGCTTTCAACGAGATGGATTGACACAGTGGCTGCGACGATGGGCTCAAGTATAGCAGGGATCATGGAGCTGCCGCGGGATCGGGCAGTGTTTCATTCTGCTGTGCATGGGGTCACTATGAGTCGGAAACGACTAGACAGCACCTAACAACAACAACAACAACATATTTGTTGTAATTTGTTATACCAGAATAGGAAATTTATATGCCTCTCCTTTTCATCTAACTGATTCCTACTTCTGTTCAGAAGCTCCACAGGGAAGCCTTCTCAACATTCTGACTAGGTTAGCTCTATCTAGTACAGGCCTCCTAGACTGAGCACATTATCTTTCCAGCTTTTGTCACAGTTGTCTGATTGTTGATTTCCCCAGCTAAAAGCTCTATGAGGGTAGGCACCAGGTCTATTTTTGCCCACCATGTTTCCAGATCACCTAGCATAGTGTCTGTCATATAACTCTCACTGCCATCAAGTCAGATATGACTCATAGCAACCCCTCCTTGGGTTTCTGAGGCAGTATCACTACAGAAGTAGATTTCCCAACCTTCCTTCCAAGGAGTGGCTGGTGGGTTTGCATCTCCAACCTTCTAGTTAGCAGTCAAATGCCTTAGGCATTATGCCACCAGACTTCTGCCTGTTATATAGTAACCCTTAATAAATATTTGTTGAATTAAATAATATAATAAAAGTCTAGAAACCATTCTTTGTCATAAATGAACTTCATGAACATGAACAGAAGTGGCAATGCTGGACACAAGGAACAGGTATCAGAATGCATCAAAACCAAACAGCCTCCAACTGTCAACTCTCTCTAGATAAATTTTCAAATTCACCTTTACTTTTTCTGAACATGGAGCCCTTCTTGTTGAAACTCTATCATGCCATTCTTCGGACAAAATTCTGGCACAAGTTTACATGAAGAAATCACATTGGAACAACAACAACCAAAAATTAAAAAAAAAAAAAAATCAGCTGCTGAGGCTGCTTATGTATAGCCAAACACATCATGGGATTAGGTTTCTTGGTTTGGAGGTTTAGGGTCAATGATTCCATGGGACATCCCAGTTAATTGGTCTAATATTGTGTTCATTGTTTCTGTTCTACCTCCTAAATCATTGTGCGATGCCAAAGGTCTTGAAAGCTTGCAATCAGCCATCCAAAATACAACAATTGACCTCTGTTTGT
>NW_006922562.1:41599-43046 GCF_000298275.1 Orycteropus afer afer
AATCCCCATACTGTAATAGCATTCTTCCTACTTCTTCCCTGTACCTAACCCTTCCCTTCAGCCCTCCTTCCCATCCTTTCCTGCCTTCCTACTCTATTCCTGGGCAAATGCTGCCCTCTTGATCTCATATGCTTGATTGCTCTGACTCCATACCCTCCTGGTGTTACTGTTCACTTTACAGGCCTGTCTATTGTTTGGGGGTCAAGTTCAGTCGCTAATATGGAGGGAATTAGGGCACTGCTTCACCCTTCCTGTATGATTTCCCCCTCTCTGCAAGAAATTTTCTGAGTGGCTTTCAGGTAAATATGAAAGAAGCCTGAAAATGCAAATGAACTTCATAACCATGACAACAAAGAAAGGAGGCAAGCAAAAACAAACCAATTATGCCTGTGCAAATTCCTTCTGTACCATCAAAGTGAGACAGAACATAGCTGTCATCAGTAATGCCTAGTGGCCAATGACAAATGCAGAGTGAGTTAGGGCCAGTGGCAACAGTAGGGGCAGCTGAAGTGAGTAAGAGAGCCAGGCCATCACCTGTCACCACTCTGTGCTCATGTTCACAGTGGTGGCATATTTAGGGGTGGTTGAGTGTGTGTGTACTGGTATTTCTTGAGCATGTACATACTAATGATTTTTCACTTTATATTTCATTATGTTGTCTGATTTAATTATCTTACAGTCCAAGTCTTCGTGAACTTTTGCTGTAATAGCACCCAAGACATGTTGTTGTTAGGTGCCATTGAGTCATTTCCGACTCATAGCGACCCGATGCACAGCAGAACGAAACACCACCCGATCCCGCGCAAACTCCACGATCCTTGCTATACTTGAGCCCACTGTCGCAGCCACTGTGTCAATCCATCTCGTTGAAGGTCTTCCCCTCCTTCGTCGACCTTCCACCTTACCAAGCATGACATCCTTCTCCAGGGAATGGTCCCCAAGACATAGCTCCACTGAATGCCTGCACTCATCACATTCCACTTGGCATCAGGTAAAGCAATCCTTCTCCAACTGTAATGTACACATCACCCAGGCATCTTGTCAAAAAGCCAGATTCTGATTCAGTAGGTCTGGGGTGGGGCCTGAGATTCTGCATTTGTAAAACTCTTCCAAGGACCACATCTTGAGTAGCCAGGTTGTAAGGTTAAGAGGGTGCATCCAGACCACCTGGGTCCCAATCCTGGCTCTGTGTATTGGCTGTGTGACATTTGACAAGTTACCTGGCCTTTCTGCACTACCTTATTTATAAAATGAGGAGAATAAAAAATAGCAAATGATAGTGTCTACTTTGGGAGCTCTGGTAGCATAGTGGCTAAGACACTTGCCTGCTAACTAGACGGCTGGCGGTTCAAACCCACCAGCCGCTCCTCGGAAGGAAGGTTGGGCAATCCTACTTCCGTAGTGATACTGCCTCGGAAACCCAAGGAGGGGTCGCTATGAGTCGGGT
>NW_006922562.1:43146-62181 GCF_000298275.1 Orycteropus afer afer
AAGGAAGGTTGGGCAATCCTACTTCCGTAGTGATACTGCCTCGGAAACCCAAGGAGGGGTCGCTATGAGTCGGGTTTGACTCAACGGCACATAACAACAACAACAACAAGTGTCTACTTCTAAGGGGAAGAGGAGAGTGGCCCTCACTGTTTCAAAAAAAGCCACCAGGATCAGAGATGCAGATACTGCCAATTGGAAGTCAGTGGGAGCACTCTAGAATGGCAGTGCTCAAGGGATATGGACAGGGAACCACCAGAGTCTTCTAAAATGTGCATCCTTTGCTGCTTTTCATTATAGCAGCTCACCAACAAGGGAATTCTACGAAGGAAACCAAATGTGCCCACTTTTCTAACTTGGGTTGTTGAGGGAAGGGTATGCAAGGCCTCTACACTATGGGCTAGGCAGCGCACAGTCATTCCTAAAAAGGGAGACACAGGAGAAAATGGAGGTGTGTCTGACCAATTTTTCACCCTATCCATTGGGTAGCTCTGGTAGCGTAATGCCTAAGGCACTTGACTGCTAACCAGAAGACTGGCGGTTCAAACCCACCAGCCACTCCTGGTGGCAATCTACTTCCGTAGATTGCCAAAGATGGGGCAATCTACTTCTGTAGTGATACTGCCTCGGAAACCCAAGGAGGGGTCGCTATGAGTCGGTCCGACTCCATGGCACATAACAACAACAACAACATTGGGTAGAGTGTTGATAAATAGCCCATGTCTGTACCTCTTACCTTTGAATTCATTCAAATAGATTCCTGAATTCAGTTGTGGGAAAGGGAATACGAAGTATCTAGTATCTGTACTGGGGAGTTGGGGGATGGTAAGAGAAGGCTCTGAGGAGGTGTCCTGTATGTGTTATTAGATTTGTTCTAATCCCAGAAGGAAAGAATACATATATTTTTTGAAATATCAGTGTGTTTTCCAGAATCAGTGAGGTCATGGAAACCGTAATCTTTGCCATGTGGTCTTGCAGCCACAGTTATGCTAATTAAGCCAACGGGCTCTGGTGAACATGGTGAAATCAGTCCTGAATCTGCGAGCAGGAGGGGGATGGGGTGAATGTGAAAGCTTTGGCGGTTATTTTTGCATTCAAGGCTTAGGTCTGAGGCCGACTGGCCTCTGATCTGCCTTTATTTTCTTGACACCTGAGCTCTGGAAGCTGCCTGTACCCCAGAGTGTGGAGTGGCAGACAACAAGATATGCCATCACTGTTAATCTGATCTGTCATCACCAGCAACAGGAGGGAAATCATTCTAGGAGGGTTTAAACACGGAATTTGGGGTCTGGAGAACTTCAGATGTTGTTGCTATTTTTATTCAGTTTCTTAAACAAGGGGGCTCTGATGTTATTGTGGAATTACAGTTATGTGGACCTCAAGAAGCCACAAGGCACATTCATACACTCATTAGCATTTGTAGCTCCACAGCTAAAGCTTGAATTCAAACATTTAATAGGCTTTCAAACCATCATGCAGCATTTACTCAAAAGACATCTACAAGAAGGTGGACTTCTTCTGCGTGTGTGCAATTCTCCATCTTTTTCTCTCTGTCCCCCTCTCCTTCCTGCTATCCCTGGTTCTCCATATAGAAAATATCTTTAAAGCACAGAGTGGGTCTGTGTGTATTTGCATAACAGCAGTCCTCTATATAAAAATAAATCCTGACTAGATTGCTCCATTGTATATATGTGTAGGTATACATGTCACATACACGAGTTTATTTTTTTAAGCACAAATGTCTTGATGTTTCTTTTCCTTGAGAAAAAATCATCAACTGCCAGAATCTCAAATTCCATGTGGAATGTTGCAATAACAGAAAATATATGTAAAAAGCCAAAGATAAATGAAATATACTGAGGAGTCAGATTTTTGTTTCAAATAGCCCTGAATTTCTAGAGACTTCACAAGTCAAGTAGAAGGAATGGCTTTGAGTGGCATTGTCCTCCACAGTAGGTCAACAGTCTTTAGGACACTGTACAGTGATTAAGTAACCAAAGTTCATTCTTTCCCTGAAGCAAAGAGGTAGTGTGACCACAGAATTACTACAGAACTGTGGAAAACACGGCTCTGGAATCAGACTGTCCCAAGTTTAAATCTAAGCCCTGCCACTTACTTTGGCAAATTTCTAAACTTCTTAGAATCAATTTCCTCACCTAGAAAATGGGGCTTTTCACACCCACATCACAGGGTTATTGTGAAAATTAGATGGTACTGTAGTAAAAGCACCAAGCACAGAGTAGGTGTCAAGAACCATAGGCTCTAAGATTTTACCTTACAATTTTATTTCCTTCTAATTCTAGAGGTCAGAAGTCCTAAAATCAAGGGGTCAACAGGACTGCATTTCTTCGAGAGACTTGCCCCTGGCTCTCTCTGTTGACACCACTCACCTGTCTGTTTGCTGTACTGTGGTGCGTTGCGTGTTGCTATGAGACTAGAAGCTATGACACCAGTACTTCAAGTAACAGCAGGGTCACCTCTGGAGCACAGATTTCAGCAGAGCTTCCAGACTAAGACAGACTGGGAAGAAGGACAGGCCATCTGCTTTGGAAAACCTGGCCACAGAAAACCTTATGGATAGCAGTGAAACACTGATATATTACTGGAAAACTTTATGAATAGTAGTGAAGCATTGTCTGATACAGTGCCAGAAGATGAGTCCCTCAGGTTGGAAGGCACACAAAACATACACATCTCAAAACATATACATCTGATCCCATCATGGGAACAACCCACATCACAATTGCTCAAAGCACAAAGAATCGTGGTCCACCCAAGTTGACACACAGCTCCAACCATCACAGGGTATATAGAAGTATAACTTTCCTTGTTTCTTGCTCTTATGCTTTTATCCCTATTTATGGTGTTAATTTTAGATATCTCAGTTTCTTCTTTCTTTAATTGTCTCTTTCAGGTATATTCGGTTGTCCAGAGTTTCTTCTCCCTACCAAGTACTGTCCCTCTTTTTTTCCCCAATATGCCATCTCGGTTATGTTTATGGTTGTGGGGAAGGTGACCTGGTCCTCCTGTTGCCCTCTGGTGCTGATTTGGCCCATATGATTTCTTGGAATCTTATCCTGCTCTCCACTGAGATTAAATTCATCTTTTGGACATCATGTTGACACCCTCCTGTTGTTGAAACTTACCACTGTCCCAAATTTTGCAGCTACCTTGTCCTTGGGCCTCCTCAAGTACATCTGCCCTCTCAATGCTTTCATGCCCAAGTTTGGGGCCCAGGAACTCTCTAGTGTCTTCTAGTGTATGCAAGAGTATGAGTCCACTGAGACACCTCCCTTTACTATTATTACCTCAGTTCTCCTTCATCAATGAGGATAGAGTACAATGCAGTTTCAGGTTTCTCTGAGATGCGTGCATTAATCCAGGATATGGCTGGTGAATTGGTCACTTGTCTTGATGCTCTCAGATTCTCCCCCAACCCTATCTAGGTGCTTCTACCACCCATTACTTTTGCCTGTGTTGGGGAGAGAAGGGTAGAGAGTTAGGGTGACACTTGCATGTTCCTTCTCTGCCCTGTTTCACCTTCCGGAACTGGACAGGCATTCCCTCTCCTATAGCACAGGAGTTTCCCTTACTTCCATTATTTCCACATCCTTCCTACTCTATAGCTTATCCATGGTCTACCTTCTAAGCTTTGGTTTCTAGTATATAAGAGTCCAATATTAGGAGTCCTGAGAAAACGCAATCCTTTCTTTGTTACACTGCTTTCAAGACTACTGTCTCACTAAAGTCTTTAAAAATCTAGTTTAAATATAAAGCAGAGCAAATACTATTTTGTCCTATGTTGTACCTATCTACCTCCTCCCAGGACAACAAGCCTTCACTTTATGACATAATCTTCATGGCAGAAGAACAGCAAGTGATTCTTTTTCATTCATTCATTCCTCTTTCTTTTTTTCTTTTTTTTTACTCATAAAAATTACCTACTGAAATGAGAAAACACATTTGGATAATATTTCAGAACATTATTCTATGCTAAGTGGAAGAATAAAGTCATGGGAAGTTTTGGAGTATTTGGTTTCTATTTTTAATTATATCTGCTCTAAGAAAATGAAGATTTGTTTGCTGATAATTAAAATATTGAGCTATCTTAATTGGATTTTGAGTAAATCTGAATTCAAGTTAATTATCATTAGCCAGAGGGGAATTTTGAGGACAGAGTGAGAAATCCTTAAATATTACCTCAATATCCCATGTATAACATGTTTAATGTATTTTCCTAGGATAAAAGAAGCAAGATCATGACTTTAGAAAACAAAACTCTCATCCTCAATCATCATCTGATAGATCTAGAACACTGAACAGAAATCAAATTTGCATTAATGATAATTTCATTTTACAATGTGTATATATGCTTGTACAATTTTGGCTCAAGATTTTTGGTTGTAACTGATGACATGTATTTGGGGAAAGATGTATTTTGTGTGGGAATAGGATAAAAGCGGGTAGAGGATTTTGTTGTGCTATTTGAACAGAGCTAAAATAGGTCCCCATCCCTAACTATCTTCTCTAACCACCTGCTTAACATTTCACCCTTAGAGTTACTCTTGTAACATAGGAATTGCCATATACCATAATTCTCTTTTAAAATCCTTTCATTAGCTTCTCCTTTCTTGCTGAAAGCAAAGAGGATTTGAAGCACTTACTGATGAAGATCAAAGACTCCAGCCTTCATTATGGATTATACCTCAACATAAAGAAAGCAAAAATCCTCACAACTGGACAATAACCAACATAATGATAAATGGAGAAAAGATTGAAGTTGTCAAGGATTTAATTTTACTTGGATCCATAATCAACACCCATGAAAGCAGCAGTCAAGAAATCAAACAATGCATCAGGCAAATCTGCTGCAAAAGATGTCTTTAAAAACTCAAAATCATTAAAAAAAAAAAAAGTGTGTGTGGGGGACCAGGTTTGCTGGTCTGATAGAGCCTGATGGAACCCCTGAGACTATGGCCCCTAGCTGCCCTTCAGGTTCAGAACTGAACCCACTCCTGTGGCTTCCAGCCAAACAAAAGACAGACATATGAGCTGAACATTTACATTAGGTAGATACACTCCTTGGAGAGATCAATTATGGGGGAATAGAAGGGCTGTGTATGCACAGGGACACAGCTTGGGGGGCAGGAGTGCACCATACACACACACACACACACACACAGAGAGAGAGAGAGAGAGAGAACACACACACAGTAAAATGGCAGCAGTAAATCATAACTATCGATAATTACACTGAATGTAATAACAATGAATCTGTGAAACACCTCATAACATGGATGAACCTAGAGGACATTATGCTGAGTGAAATTGATCAATCACAAAAGGACAAATAATGTATAAGACTTCCAGTGTAAAAAGTCAAGAAAAGGTTTACATATAGAAAATCATTCTTTGAAGGTTACCAGGAACAGGAGGGAAAATCACTAAGTAGAGTGTAGACATGTATTAATTTAGATGAAGGGAAAAGCAATATACAATAAGGGGAAGGTCAGCACAAAATGATCAAGGCAGGGGAAAACACAGGGAGGAGCACAAGAGTTAAAGACAACAAAGGTGAATACTATTACACACACAATCCCGCAACAACAGTAATAACAATAATCTATGAGTAGATACATAGACACTCAAGCTGAAGTGAGGTGGGAAGGCAAATGAGACTACTCCCATGAATACACATAGGTTTGACAGAGGATAGCTCTACATATGTGTGTATATGTGCTGCAAATGTATCCATGAATATAGCAGAGCATAGAGGGGATAAAGTTATGAAAACCTCTTAGTCATAAACAAACGCCTTGAGGCAATGAGTGGCTGGACATGGGAGCTTAGGACTATAGTCTTGAGGGACACTGAGGTCAATTGGCATAACACAGTCCACAGAGACAATGTGTCACATCCTACTTTGGTGAGTAGCAACTGGGATCTTAAACGCTTGTGAGCAGCCATCTAAGGTACAACTATTGGTCTCTCACCTGGAACAAAGAAGAGCAAAGAAAATCAAAGATACAAGGAAACAATTAGTCTGAAGGACTAATGGACCATATGAACCCCAGCCTCTATGACCCTGAGACCAAAAGAGTTAGATGGTGCCCAGTTACCACTGCTGACTACCCTGAAAGGGATCACAATAGAAGGTCCAAGGTAGAGTGGGAGAAAAATGTGGAACAAAACTCAAAATCATAAAAAAGACCAGGCTTACTGGTCTGACAGAGACTGGTGGAACCCCTGAGACTACGGCCCTTGGACACTTTTCAAGCTGGGAACTGAACTGAACCTTCTGGCTCAACTTTCAGGCAAACAATAGTCCTATAAAGTGAACAGTAATAACAAGAAGGTATGCACTCATTAGAACAATCAACCATATGAGATGAAACGGGCAACATTTGGCCAGGAAAAAAGCTAAGAAGGCAGGAAGGGATAGGAAAAAAGGAACAAAGGGAAATGGTGAACATTGAGGTGAAGTGGGAAGAGTGCAGTTACATTGAGGGGATTGTAATGAATGTCACAAACAAATTGTGCATGAATGGTTGAATGGAAAATCAATTTTCTCTGTAAACTTTCGATAATTAAAGAATAATAATAATAATACAGTGAGATCCTATGTACCTTTATTGGGTTTCCCCCAATGCAACATTTTGCAAAACGTTAGCACAAGATCTTGACCAGGATACTGACATTGCTACAATCCACAGATCTTAATCAGATTTCCCCAGTTTTATTTGGTAAGTGGTACAGTCAGGATTCATACTCAGATTATCAATTTCCAAAGCCCATAAGTGCTAGTTTTTAGTTGATTTTATGGTTTTTCCCTTGGGCTCTCATGAGCATCAGGGTTTGGACTAGTCAAAATGAGTCCAGAGTCTATCGTATTGGGGGTAACAAGGCTTAATTGGCACAACATAATACATAAAAATCTTGTTCCACAACCTACTTTGTTGAATAGTGACGGGGGTCTTAAAAGCTTTCGAGTGGCCATCTAAGATGCAGCTAATGCATCGAAAGTGAAGAAAACTAAGGGTATTTGGAAACAAGCAGCCCTAGGATATGGTGGACCTTAAGACCAGAAGAACTAGATGGTGCCTGGCTACCAATGCCAACCGCTCAGGAAGAGATCAAAACTGGAGATCCTGGGTAGAGTGGGAGGGAAAATGGATCAAAATCCAAAAACTCAATAATGACCAGAATTACTGGTCAGATGGAGTCCTGTGGGACCCCCAAGACTATGGCCCTGGGATACACTTCAGGCCTGGGATAAGACTCACTTCCAAGGGCTGGCTTTCAGCCCAACAGTAGTAAGACTTACATGCAGAACACCCAACCCAGGGCGATGCACCCACCTACTCTACAGAGATATACCCCTTGGAACAATCAGCCATGGGGCACCAGAGGGGCAGCATCCATACGGAGGAAAAGCTGGACAGACAGGAGTGCATAACTAAGAAGGGCACAGGGATGGGGGGGTCACAGGGAAGGGAGAGGAGGAGAGTGGGTTAGGGTTGGGGATGGTAATCGGGGAGTGAAACCAAATGTATACAAACTGTTGAATGCAAAACAATTCTGCTCTGTAAATGTGCACCCAAAGCATAACAAAACAAACAAACCAACAAAAATGAGTCCAGAGTTAGAGGACTTAGGGCTCTTTACACATCCCCCAGTTTCTCCCACTGTTTTCCCAACATAAATCAGAACAGACCTGAGGAACTGGGAAGAAAATGCCTGGTAGTCCACCTGATAGATTTGGTAGATTTTCATTTTGGAGGTGCCCATGCTCAGAGGACTATCAACAAGCCAAATAAAAAAGCAAACATGAGGTTTAGTTTCTCCTGTCTGAATACACAGTCACTGGTTCTTGTGCTCTTCTTCCACTTTCTCTTCCAGTTGACAAATGTGTCAGGAGAGTGGTAGTTAAAATGACACATTGTCATTCTAAAAACAAATGGCTGGAAACGCCACATCAGCTCATATAATCCCAGACAAAGCTTCAGACCAGTCCATCTGCTCGGGGCCAGGACTCATCCTGCCTTTTTCCCTGTCATAAGTCAAGCACAATCCCCTGTAAGAATGAGTATGCCAAGCAATAATGAGGCAGCCCACTGTGGGTCCACCCCTCAGGAAAAGAGACACATGGATACTATTCCCTTTTTGACTGCAATACTGGGGACAATTCCTAAACCTTTTCCCCTAATGAGTGCTTCTCCTAACAGCCTACCATCTATAATTGCCACTCACATTGCCTTCTCTGAAACCAATCAAAAATTCTCCTCGAGGCTACAGCAAAGGGGCTCCTGTACACTTCAAGGGGAAATTAAAAGCACAATAAGATATCACTACAATGGCTAAAACAAAAAATATTGACAATACCAAGTGCTGACAAGGATGCAGAGCAACAGGAATATGCTGCTGGTAGGAACACAAAACGGTACAAACATTTAAAAAAAATGGCTTGGCGGTGTCTATTAAAGCTACATATAAACATCTCTTATAACTTAGCAATCTCATTGCTAGGTATAAACCCAAGAGAGATGAATGCACATGTCCACCAAAAGATATGCACAAAAACGTTCATAGCAGCTTTATTTATAATAGCCAAGGCCTGCAAAATTCCAAATTTTCACCAGTGAGAGTAGAAATAAATAAACTGCTGTATATTTGCACAGTAGAATCCTACACAGCAATTTTAAAAATCAAATTACTGTTAGACACAAAATGGATAATAAATCTTACAGACACTACATTGAGCAAAAAAGCCAGACTCAAAGAGTACATGCTGTGTGATATGATTTATATGAAGTCCAAGAACATGCAAAATTAATCTATGGTGATAGAAGTCAGAAGAGTGGTTATATCTAGGAAGGAACTGGAGGTGGTTACCGACTGAAAGGGGGGGGTGTGGAACAATCTACAGTGCTGGAAATGACTCTGTATCTTGATCTGGGTGGCAATTACTTGTGTATAAACCAAAGACCAAACACCAAACCCATTGCCATGGAATCAATTCTGACTCATAGCAACCCTAGTTCACCAAGTAAAACAGTTAAGATTTGTGCACTTTCTGGTCTTTACTATTGTAGAGGGTTGAATAGTGTCCACCTGAAACCTCAAAATGTGACCTAATATGGAAATAGAGTCTTGAGATGAAATCAACCCAGATGTAGATGGGCTCCAAATCCAATAAATAGCGTCCTTATAAAAAAGAGCAGAGGACCCAGAGAAGAAGACCATGTGAAGGTGGAGGCAGAGAGTAGGAGTGATGCAACTATAAGCCAGGGAACACCAATGATTGCTGGAAGCCACCAAAAGCTAGCAAGATTCTCCACCAGAGCCTTCGAGGGAGCATGCCCTTGCCAACATCGTGATTTTGGACTTCTGACTTCTGGAATGGTGAGACAATGAAGTTATACTGTTTTAAGCCACCAACATTGTGGCAATTTGTCATGGCAGCCCTAGGAAACTAATGTTGTTAGGTGCCCTTGAGTCGGCTCTGCCTCCTAGGGACCCTATGTCCAACAGAATGAAACACTGCCTGGTCCAGCACCAGCCTTGCTATACTTGAGCCCATCATTGCAGCCACTGTGTCAATCCATCTTGTTGAGGACCTTCCCGTTTTTTGCTAACCCTCCACTTTACCAAGGATAATACCCTTTTCCAGGGACTGGTCCCTTCTGACAACATGACCAAACTAGGAGAGACGAAGTCTGGCCATTCTCCCTTCCAAGGAGCATTCCAGCTGCACTTCTTTCAGGACAGAATTGTTCGTTCTTCTGGAAGTCCATGGTACTTTCAGTATTCTCCGCCAACACCACAACTCAAAAGAATCAACTCTTCTTTGGTCTTCCTTATTCATTGTCCAGCTCTCACATGCATATTAGGAGCCTGTTGTTGTTGTTGTTATGTGCCGTCGAGTCAGACCCGACTCATAGCGACCCCTCCTTGGGTTTCCGAGGCGGTATCACTACGGAAGTAGATTACCCAACCTTCCTTCCGAGGAGTGAACCACCAGCCTTCTGGTTAGCAGTCAAGTGCCTTAGGCACTATGCTACCAGAGCTCCTATTAGAAGCCTAGTACAACTATATAGATGTTATATTAAAATTCAAAAGTTTAAAATATATATATAAGGGAGAATTGCTCCTTCGTTCACTTCAGAGGACACTGGACAAGGCCAACCTTCTTTCCTGTTCTCTTCCTCCTTTTCTTTGGATGCCAGGACGTTTGAAAAAGCAGGTTGATTGCTCCACCCAAATAATTATTTGGGAGACACTAATTGGTACAATACTAGGCATAATTAGTGGGAAACCAGATGAGAGATTGGCACTGCAGTTTGAGGCAGGATAAGCACTTCATGCTCAAATGCCTCCAGAGAATTCTCCTGTCTACTGTTAACAAAAGGGTGACTCGTGCAGAGGCGGAGATGGAGGAATTATTTGAACACTGATGATTTCTGCTCCCTTGGAAACCTGAGTTCGGGAGACAGATGCACACACACACATACACGGATCTATCTCTGACAGGCATAAGTCCAGAGGAATTTGAATACTCAAAATGAGAAACAGAGTTTTAAGACAAATTAGCAGTGTATACCAAACTCAAATAATATTTGCAATTATTGTTTTTAAATATTTATATTCTAATACACATGCAGTAAAATTCACTTTTTTGTGTTGTTCAATTCTATAAGATTTAACACCTGCATACAGTTGTGTGACCACCACCACAAGAAAGATACCCCCAAATTTCTATCACCTCCCCAAATTCTCTTGTGCTGCTGTTTGTCCCACCTTCAAACACTGGCGAACACGTATCTATTCTCTGCCCCTAAAGTTTTACCTCTTCCAGAATGTCATATAAATGGAATCATACAGGCCTTAAAGGTGTGGCTTTTTTTTCATTTAGCCTGTTGTTAGGTGCTGTCAAGTCGGCTCTGACTCCTAGCAACCCTGTGGACAATGCAACCAAACACTGCCTGGTGCTTCACCATCCTCACAGTCGTGGCGGTGTTTGAGCCCGGTGTAGCAGCCATAATGTCAATCCCATCTTGTTCAGGGGCTTCCTCTTTTTCACCGACCTTCTACTTTACCAACTACGATGTCATTCTCCAGGCACTGGTCCTACCTGATAACATGTCCTAAGTATGTGAGACAAAGTCTCACCATCCTCTCTTCCAAGGAGCATTCTGGCTGTTCTTCTTCCAAGACAGATCTTGTCATTTTTCTGCCAGTCCATGGTATAGTCAATATTCTTCGCTAACACCATCATTCAAAGGCATCAATTCTTCTTCAGTCTCTCTTATTCATTGTCCAGCTTCCTCACACATGTGAGTCTCCTAAAAAGACATTGATTTGGGTCACATGCACCTGAGTCCTCAAAATAACATCTTTACTTTTTAACTCCTTAAAGAGGCAGCAGATTTGCCTAGTGCAACACATCACTTGATTTCTTGACTGCTGCTTCCACGGGTGTTGATTGTGGATCCAAGTAAAATGAAATCCTTGACAACTTCAATCTTTTCTTCATTTATCATGATGTTACTTATTGGTCCAGCTGTGAGGACTTTTGTTTTCTTTATCTTGAGGTGAATCCATACTGAAGGCTGTCATCTTTGCCCTTCATCAGTAAATGCTTCAAGTCCTCTTCACTTTTAGCAAGTAAAGTTGTGCCATCTGCATGTCACAGGCTGTTAATGAGTCTTCCTCCAATCCTGATGCCATGTTCTTCTTTATAGAGTCCAGCTTCTCCGATTATTTGCTAAACATACAAATTGCATAAATACGGTCGAAGGATGCAACCCTGATGCACGTCTTTCCTGATTTTAAACCATGCAGTATCACCTTGCTCTGTTTCAATGACTGTCTCTCAGTCTATGTAAAGGTTCCACATGAGCACAATTAAGTCTTCTGGAATTCGCATGCTTTGCTGTGCTTTCCATAAATTGTATGACACATATGGTCAAATTCCTTTGCATAGTCAATAGAACACAGGTAAACAGTGCTCACTTTGAAACACATATACTAAAATTGGAATGATACAGAGAAGATTAGCATGGGTCCTGCTCAAGGATGACACACAAATTTGTGAACTGTTCCATATTTTAAAAAATTAAAAAAAAAAACAGGTAAAAATCTTTCTGCTATTCTTTGCTTTCAGCCAGGATCCATCTAACATCATCAATGATATCCCTCACCCACTTACTTTTATGAATCTGACTTGAACTTCTCAGTTTCCTGCCGATGTATTGCTGCAACCGTTTTTGAATTATCTTCAGCAAAATTTTATTTGCATGTGATACTAATGATAGTGTTTGAAGATTTCTGCATTCTGTTGGATCACCTTTCTTTGGAATAGTCAAATGCCTTAGGCATTACGCCACCAGAGCTCCTAAATTTCTTGGGACAGTCAAGTGAGTGCTTCCAGCATTACATCCGTTTATTCAAACTTCAGTTGGCATCCCATCAATTCCTGGAGACTTGTATTTTCTTTCTTTCTTTTCTATTTTTTTAAATTGTGGGTTGAGTGAAAGTTTAGAGAGCAAATTAGTTTTCCATTCAACAATTTATACACACTTTGTTTCCTAATATTAGTTGCAATTCTTTCAATATAAAAGCACTCTTCCCACTTCCTCCTGAGTTCTTTGTATCCATTTGTCCTTCTTCCCTGCCTCTTCCTGGCTTCTGAGCTTTGTTTTGGGGCAAATGCTGCCCTTTGGGTCATGTATGGTTCATAGCTCTGTGAAATACATTCCTTACTCGTGTTACCATTGACTATAGGCCTGTTTGTCGACTGAAAGTTGATTCTCTGGGGTGGGTTCATATCCAAGCTTGAAGGTATCTAAGGGCCACTGTCTCAGGAGTTCCACCAGTCTCTGTCAGACTAGTAAGTCTGGTCTAATTTATGATTTTGAATTTTGTTATACATTTTCCTTCCATTTGTCCAGGGCCTTCCATAGTCTCGATCAGAGAAGTTGGTAGTGGTAGCTGGGCACCATCTAGTTTTTGTGTCCAGGGAGTGGTTGCTGTGGTTCATGTGGTACATTAACCCTTTGGACTAATTGTTTCCCGAGTCTTGATTTTTCTTCACTCTTCTTTACACTAGATGGAGAGAGAACAATAGTTGCATCTTAGATGGCCACTGGCTAGCTTTTAACACCTTAGTGCCTGCTCAACACAGTATGATTTAGAAAATTATCTTTGTGAACTATGTCAATTGACCTAGATGTCCCCCTGGAGCTTTTTTTTTTTTTTTCACTAATGCCTTCAGTGCTACTTGGACTTCTTCCTTCAATACTATTGGTTCTTGACCATATGCTACGTCCTGAAATGGTTGAACGTCAACTAATTACATTTGGTACAGTGACTGTGTATTCTTTTCATCTTCTTTTGATGCATCCTGCATTGTTCAGTATCTTGCCCATGTTGTTGTTGTTGTTATGTGCCGTCGAGTCGGCCCCGACTCATAGCGACCCCTCCTTGGGTTTCTGAGGCAGTATCACTACGGAAGTAGGATTGCCCAACCTTCCTTCTGAAGAGTGGCATAGAATCCTTCAATATTGCAATTCGAGGCTTGGATTTTTTTCTTTAGTTCTTTCAGCTTAAGAAATGATGAACATGTTCTCCTCTTTCAGTCTTCTAACAATAGGTCTTTGCACATTTCATGATGATACTTTCCTTTGTCTTCTCAAGCTGCCTTTTGGACTATTCTGTTCAGCTGTTCTACTTCATCATTTCTTCTGTTCTCTTTAGCTACTCTTATGTTCAAGAGCAAGTTTCAGAGTCTCTTTTTTTAAAGAGCTTGTTTTACATTCAACGTAACATGTACATTTAGTTTCACTCTCCATTTGCCATGTCCAACCCTAAGCCCGTCTCCTCCCCTCCCTACCCTGTAACCCTCCCCCTGTGCCCCTCATATTTATGCATTCCTGTTCGTCCTGCATTTCCTCAGTTTGAGTGTTGGTCCTCTGGTGTCCCATGGCCTATTGCTCTAAGGGATGTATTACCATAGATAATGTGGATGCATCATCCTGGGTTGAGTGGTCTGCGTCTACAACTTGTTAACTATTGGGCTAAGATCCCGTCCCTGGGGGTGAGTTTTATTCCAGGCATCAAATGTATTTCAGGGCCATAGTATTGGGAGTCTCACCAGATTTCATCTGACCAATAATTCTGATCATTATTGAGTTTTTGGGTTTTGTTCCATGTTTTCCCTCCCACTCCATCCAGGATCTCCAGATTTGATCCTTTCCTGAGTGGTTGGCATTGGTAGCCAGGCACCATCTAGTTCTTCTGGTCTTGAGGGCCATCATGGCCTAGGGTGGATTGCTTCTAAATGCCCCCCCTTTTTTTGCATTCTTCTTCACTTCCAATGCTAGGAGAATGTTAGCTGCATCTTAGATGGCCGCTTGAAAGCTTTTAAGACCCCAGTGGCTACTCACCAATGTTGGATGTGGAGCAATGCTTTTATAGTATTTTGTTGTGCCAATTGAGTCTGGTGTCCTCCAGTACTATGGTCCTGAGGTAATAGCTCTATTGGATCTCTCTCCCATAGTGTTGGGATGTCTGTGAGGGATTACTCTGTATCAGTCTTCTGTTGTTTCTGTAAGGACTGCAGGTATTTTGTATCACTAGTGTCTGTGCAAGATTAGCCTCAGCTGGATCTATCCTTGGTCTAGAGTATTCTTTTGTTCACTGACCCTGTCTGATCATCTCATGTGTTTATGTGTTTATCTGTATAGCCTAGTGTTTGGTGTTTATGGCAATGCGGTATTGTGGGCACATTGGTTGGTACTAGCATCTGTTGTCTCTTTTGACATTCATTTTTGTCTTTTCTTTTTTTCATCTCTTTTAAATGCCCTTTTGCTTTCTTCATGTGTAATATTTTTGATGTCATCTCACAACTCATCTGGTGTTTGGTCATTAGTGTTCAATGTTCAAATCTGTTCTTGAGATGGTCTCTAAATTCAAGTGGGATATATGCAATGTCATACTTTGGCTTTCATGGACTTGCTTTAATTTTCTTCGGCTTCATCTGGAACTTGCATATAAGCAATTGATAGTCTTTTCTACAGTTGGCCCCTGGCCTTGTTCTGACTGATGATATTGAGCTTCTCCATCATCTCTTTCCATAGATGTAGTCAATTTGATTCTTGTGTATTCCATCTGGTGAGGTCCATATGTATAGCTGCTGTGTATGTTGTTGAAAAAAGATAGTTCCAGTTGATCAGTTGTTGGTCTTATCAAATTCTATCATGCAATCTCTAGCATCATTTCTATCAAGGCCATATTTTCCAACTACTGATCTGTCTTCGTTGTTTCCAGCTTTTGCATTCTAATCATCAGTAATTATCAATGCATCTTGACGGCATGTTTGACCAATTTCAGACTACAGAAGTTGGTAAAAATCTTCATTTTTTTTCATCTTTGGCATTAGTGATTGGTGAGTAAATTTGAATAATAGTCATGTTAACTAGTCTTCCTTGTAGGCATATGAATATTATCCTATTATTGACAGCATTGAACTTCAGCATTGCACTTCAGGATAGATTTTGAAATGTTCTTTTGGATAATGAATGTGACGTTGTTCATCTTCAGTTTGTCATTCTCAGTATAGTAGAACATATGACTGTCCATTTCAAAAATGGCCAATACTAGTCCATTTCAGTTCACTAATGCTTAGGATGTTGATCTTTATGCATTCCATTTCATTTTGGATGCTTCCAGTTTTCCTAGATAATACTTTGTACATTTCATGTTCCTATTATTAATGTATGTTTGCAGCTATTTCTTCTCATTTTGAGTTGTGCCACATCAGCAGGTAAAGGTCCCAAAGTTTTACTCCATCCACATCATTAAGGTTGACTCTACTATGAGGAGGCAGCTCTTCCCTAGTTGTATTGAGCACCTTCCAACCTGAGAGGCTCATCTTCTGACACTAGATCAGACAATGTTCTGCTGCTTTTCATAAGGTTTCACTGGCCAGTTTTTTTTTTTTTTTTTTTAAGAAGTAGATTACCAGGTCCAATGTTCCTTTTTTTAACCTGGAAGCTCTACTGAAATCTGTCCATCATGGGGACCCTGCTGGTATGTGAAATACTGATGGTGTGGCTTCCAGCATCCCCAAAACATGCAAGCCACTGCAATGTGACAAATTGGCAGACTAGTGGTGGTCATTTAGTGTAAGACCTTTGAGAGGAGCCCTGGTGGTGCAATGGTTAAGAGCTCAGCTGCTAACCTAAAGGCTGTTGGTTCAAACCCATCCAGTGTGTCCAAGGGAGAAAAGATCTGTGGTGATCTGCTCCCACAAAGATTACAGCCTAGAAATCTCTATGGGGGCAGTTCTACCCTCTCATATACGGTTGCTATGAGTCAGAATCTACTCAGTGGCACTTAACAAGACCTTTGAGATTCAATCATGTTTTCATATGTACAAATCATTCATTTTGCTTTATTTCTGAGGAGCCCTGGTAGTGCAGTGGTTAAACAGTGAAAGGTCATCCATTCAAACACACCAGCCACTCTATGGGAAAAGGTGTGTCAGTCTGCTTTTGTAAAGATTTACAGCATTGGAAATCTTATGGGGCAGTTCTACTCTGCCCTAAAAGGTCACTATGAGTTGGAATCAACATAACAACAATAGGTTTTGGGTTTTATGTGATGGTATGGATGTAGCACAGTTTGTTTAACTATTCCATCATTGAAAGACATTTGGATTATTCCTAGTTCTTTGGAAAACATAAATAAAGCTGCTAGAAAGATTCATGTATAGGTTTTCATGTGAGCATAAAATTTTCATTTCTTCAGTAAAGACTGGTTAGTTGGATTACTAGCAATTGTAAATTTCATGTTATATGACACTAACAACTGTTTTCCAAAGTATTTGTACCATTTTGTATACCCATCAGCAATATATGAAAATTTCAATTGTTCCACAATCTTACCAACATTTGGTATTGTCACTTTTCTTAAACTTTAGCCATTCTAATAGGCGTGAAGTGGTATTTCATTGTGGTTTTAATTTTCATTTACCCAATGACGAATCATAGTGTATACCTTTCCATGTGTTTATTTGCCATCATATATCTTCCTCAGTGAAGTACCTGTTCAAATATTTTGTCTCCTTTTTTTTTAAAGTCAGGTTGTTTTCTTATTATTGAATTTCAAGAATTGTGTGGATCAATTTCTGCACAATCCATTTTGTTCCATTGATCTATGTGTCTATCCTTTCACTATTACCATACTGTCTTGATTAATGCAACTTTGTAGTAAGTTTTAAAATCAAATAGTGTGATGCATCAAGGAGTGTTGGAGGTGCAATAGTTAAGTGCTCAGCTGCTAATGCAAGGTCAATGGTTCAAACCCATCAGCTGCTCCACAGAAAAAAAGATCTGGCAATTTGCTCCTGTAAAAGTTACGGCCTAGGAAACCCAATAGGGCAGTTCTACTCTCTTATAGGTTCACTATGAGTCAGAATCTATTCAGCAGTACACAACAATAACACAACAAGCCCTGCATAGCAATCTGAAGTCTTTCTCAGCCAAATCCTGCTTCCTCTCCTCCTTTATCCTCTATAGGTATCACTCTAATAAATCTCTGGCACTTTTAACTTCAAGTTGATATCTGCCTCCTGCAGGATCAACTGATTCCTCTGTGCTCCTTAACAGATTCTGAGAAACCTGGACATAGTTATTACATTCTTTAGACAGAGAAGTCTACCCATTGCAAGGAATGATTTTCCCAGATGACACCCAAGTGGTTTCAAAAATAAAATGAAATGCCTTTAAAAAAAATCTGGTAGTGTGAGTCCTCTGACTCCCCCCTGTTCCTCCAAAGTTTTGGATCACTTCTTTGCATTTTGGTTAAGATCAAGTATAAAATTGTTTTGTCTCTTCTAGTCCATTTGCTTTTCAAAATAAGGTTATCAATATGTACAAAAAAATCCTTCTAGGATTTTTATTGGGATTGCATTGAATCTACACAGATAATTAACATCTAAACAATACTGTATTTTCTAATCCATGAATGTGGTATATCTCTTTCTTTATTTAGTTATTTATTTCTTCAGTGTTTTGAAGCTTTCAGCATAATGATCCTACACATAATTTGTTAAATGTGTATGTAAGTGTTTCACTTTGTTGGTGCTATTGTAAATAGTATTGTTTTTAAAGTTTGAATGCCAATCATTTATTGCTAGTATATAGAAATACAATGGATTTTTGTATATTTGATTAGTATCTTGCAACTTTTTAAACTCACTTATTAGATGTAGCAGTTTTTTTTTGTAGATTCTATGGGGATTTCTACATAGACAATGATATCTTCTGTAAATAGAAATGATTGTATTTCTTGTTTTCCAATGTTTTTCTATTTTAACATTAATTTCATCTCTGGTCAAAATTTTTCCTTCCAAAAGCCAAATCTTTTTATATTTTAACATTATCTCATCTCTGGTGAAAATTTTTCCTTCCAAAAGCCAAATCTTAAAGTTTCTAAGCTATTTTTCATCTCTCATACTGCACATCAATAATTATAACTGGGAACCAACTAGACTTTATCAGTTAAGATATGGCAGGTTTCACTATAATAGCAAATAGTCCCAATGTTGCAACAATAAATATCTCTTAAAGGAAACACATTTATATAATGCTTATAGTACAAGCCCATCACAGGTTGTCAGGAGGCCTCTATGCTTCATTGTCTCAGGAACCCAGGCAGATGGAGCAACCACTATCAGAAATGTTGCCTATAACAGTATCACACAGCAAAGGAGAACCTCAGAAAAATTTTCACAAAAGATTCTATAGTCAGACCCAGAAGTGACTAGCAAAGTTCTGTTTACAAATGATTAACCAGAATAAATCACATGACCTTACCCCACCACCAGGGGCCTTGTTGTTGTTGTTATGTGCCATCGAGTCAGACTCAACTCATAGCGACCCCTCATTGGGTTTCTGAGGTGGTATCACTATGGAAGTAGATTGACCAACCTTCCTTCTGAGGAGTGGCTGGTGGGTTTGAATCGCCAGCTTTCTG
>NW_006922562.1:80507-85410 GCF_000298275.1 Orycteropus afer afer
AAATTAAGCCTTGAGTTGCAATATTGAGAGATTCTATGGGCAAAATATTGAATGATGCAGGAAACATCAAGAGAAGATGGCAGGAATACACAGAATCACTGTACCAAAAAGAACTGGTCAATCTTCATGCATTTCAGGCCTCTCTGAAGAAGTGATATTTTTGCTGAGACCCAGATGAGAGGAAGGAGGTAATTAGATGAAGGTCTGAGGGCAGAGGGAATTACAAGTTAATGCCTCTGAGGTGGGTATTCAAGGAAGAGAACAACGGTCTGTGTGTCTGGAGCCGAGTGGGAGAGGGAGAATGTGAGCAGAGACAAAGTCAGAGAAGTCAGCAAAATGCAGCAAGAAACCACTGAAGTGTCTGAAACAGAAGAGTGACATCATCTGATTTCCACCTTGTAAAAATCACTCTAGGAGCCCTAATGGCTCAACTGGTAAGCACTAGGCTTCTAACCAAAAAGTCAGAGGTTTGAACCCACCCACTGGCTCCATGGGAAAAGACCTGGTGATCTGCTCTGGTAATGATGACAGTCTAGAAAACCTTATGGGAGAGGTCTACTCTGTCACATAAGGTTGCTATGAGTTGGAATTGACTCAACAGCACCCAACAACAACAAAACAACAAAGGTCGCTCTGGTTGCATTGTGGGGGATGGAGGGTAGCGTGCCAAGAGTGGAAGCAGGAAGTTGGTTAGGAGGCTGGTACCAATCCAGGCAAGAGAAGACGCTAGTTTAGAGTAGGGAGGTAGCAGTGGGAGTGGTGAGAAGGGGTCACATTCTGGAATTATTTTAGAGGGAAAACCTCCTTTCAGCACATATACTGGTTTGAAACAAAATTTTGTTATTTGATCCATGTGTCCAATAAACCTTAGTTTGTTGGTATTGTTTACTCTTCAGCTGCTTATTCTAAGATTTTTTATTGAGGGGTTTTTAATACGTTTATAATTTCCTCATAGTTTATACAGGTTTTTATTGTTAATTATTAATAGATGCATGATATTTTCCTTATGCTTAAAAAAAAGTGGATAAAGCTAAACTTAGCATCTGGTTATACATATAATATTTAATGCAGAATTCCTATTTTCACAATTTTGTGAATAGGATCAAATTTTTTTCTACTGAAAAATGACTTTGAACATTTTTAACCAGAATCCTTATTAAAACCTCTCAAGCCTTCAGCATTTGCCTGTAACTCACTTACTTAGAATGTTAGTTTTCTTAGAAATTATTAATTGTGAAACATTTCTTCATTTATTCTTTTATTTAGCAGGTATTGAGAAACAATATAGATTGGTCATTAAAAGCATGGGCCCTGGAGCCAGTCTGCCAGGTTCAAATTCCTATTCTGCCATTTATTAGTTGTAAGATTTTTGGCATGTTTTTAATTTTATTTTTAGCTCTTATTATTATTTTAATACATGAAAAGTTTTTACAAAGCAGTAAGACAAACACCAATACTCCAGCTGATAAATATCCAAAGGATGTAAATAAACAGATAATCAACAAAGGGAAAAATCCAAGTGGCTACTCACTATATCTAAAATATTAAAAGGATGTAAAATCAAAATCATTAAAAATCAAAAGGATATAAAACAAGACAACAATGAAACACCATTATTCGTTTTTCAACTTGATGATTGTCTTGGATTGAATTATGTTCCCCCCAAATGTGTGTCAATTTGGCTACACCATGATTCCCAGTATTGTATGTTTGTCCTCCATTTTGTGATCTGATTAATTATCCTCCATTTTATGATGTGTTGTAAATCCTGACCTCTATGTGTTAATGAGGCAGGATTAAAACCCATAGCCCTCGAGTGGGATCTGACTCATAGCGACCCCTCCTTGGGTTTCCAAGGTGGAATCACTACAGAAGTAGATTGCCCAACCTTCCTTCCAGGGAGTGGCTGGTGGGCTTGAACTGCCAGCCTTCTGGTTAGCAGTCAAATGTCTTAGGCAGTACGCCACCAGAGCTCCCATAAGCACATAGGTGCTTAATAATAATAAAGGGAACCCTGGTGGTGCAATGGTTCAAGTGCTTCACTGCTAATTGAAATGTTGGTAGTTCAAACCCACCAGCTACTCCATGAAGGAAGATACTTGGTTTTCTGCTCCTGTAAAGATTACAGTCTAGGAAACTCCATGGGGGCAGTTCTCTAGTGCTGCTCTAACAGGAATACCACAAATGAGTGGTTTGAAAAAACAGGAGTTTATTCTCTGTTTACGAGGCTAGCTCAGGAGGCTAGTAGTCCTAGTTCAAAGTGCCAGCTCTAGGGGCTGGGTGAAAGCCCCTCGACCCTGGGCTTCAGCTCTGCTTCTTGCTCCTGGCCCACTGAAGCTGGAGGCTTCTCTTAACTCAGACAGTTGCTGGCTGCTGAGGCTGACAAACTCAAGGTTGACAAGTAAAATGGCACAGTCCCAAAATTATCAAGCAACAGAGCAGGCTAGTAGTTAAACAGTCCCAATATCAGCAGACAACATGGCAGACCACTGATGACTCAGCCAAACGCAGGGTCCAAACGTACCAAGAAGCTCAAGACCTTTCTCAAAGTGTCTTCTTATATACTGGAAGCAGACCACATCCCTAAGGCTCACAGTAGATTCCACCATAGAGTGGTGGAAGCATGGGGAATAACTACATCCAGCTGCCCAGCCACTCAAAGCCAGGCTCAGCCAAGTTGACACACAATCTTAACTACCACAGTTCCATCCCTTGTCAACTTAGCACCTATACGGATCTCCTTCATTGGGTGGCCCGAGTCTCCTAGACCATCTGAGTGGCAACCTCACCCCCTTGGCCTGGCAGGCCCTGTTCCTCTGCCTCTTGGGTATGGCAGTCCCGCCCGCTCACTTTTGGGCAGCGGATATGGCCCCATCCTACTGGCCCTCATGAAGGGCAGCCCTACACTTCAGAACCAAGTTGGTGAAGGTCTGACTCTGAAACCTAGAAGGCTGTGGTGGTTCCACCCACAAAGGCCATGGTCCTACCCTTGAGGCTGAGGCAGCTCTGCAATTCAGTCAGGAGACTGGAAGAACAAAAGGTCAACTGGGGCAGGAAAGCTACCAATCATATAAATGGATGAGGTTACAGGGCCAGACAAAGCCCCAGAAATAAGCATGTTATTATTTTGCAAAATGAGGCCATGAATGCGTTTCAGAATACTAAATTTTAAAAGAAATTGTCCTTGGGCTTTTGGCTTTGTTTATCTCTTCCACTTAGATGTCTCATTTATTTACCAAAATCATAAACCATGTCCTTTCTCTGTGGCTGCATTTATTTTGGGGGGTTAGTACCCAACTGGGAATCCCTGGGTGGTGAAAACGGCTAACACGCTCACCGTTAACCGAACAGTTGGAGGTTTGAGTCTACTTCAGAAGTAAGGCCTGGAGATCTCCTCCAAAAAAAAAAAAATTGAATTACACAGTAGGCAAGGGGCTTGCAAGCCAAGTAATTGTTTGAGGAAGCATTTTCCAAAATCTTTTGTCTCCTCCTGTAGCTAATCAGTAAATAAACTTGGAAGACTCATTGGTTTTTTTTCTACTATAGTGAAAAGGGGAGACTTTGTCTTCCATGAAGGCATAGCTGGAGCCAGGAAGAAGGAAAGATGACAAAGGAGAAGGAAAAGAAAAGCCTAGCCTTCTTCCAGTCTGACATTGGTGGGAAGCAGAAGAGCATGAGGGCCTCCAACACACTTGGGCCAGTCACCTTAAAATCAACTGGATGGCACAGTGAGATCAAGTAGGGGGTGGGGAGGAGGTCCTTGGTCTTCCCAAGCTGCCCTCTATCCCTGTATGGTGTGGAGCCTAGGTGAAGAGCCAGAGGCTCTGCTTTGGCAATACCGTGTCACCTGAAGTAGGCTGGACAGGCATTCAGGAGTCTGCAGTCAGCAGGGGCCCAGAGGCCCACAGGCCTTGATGACACTAAGAGAGAAGTCAGATCCCAAGTTGCACCAGCCTGGAGTCCTGAAGAGCCTAAGGAACCTGCCTAAGCCCCTTCTCTCATGGAGGCTGACTCTGGGAGACAAAGCCGTTTCCAACAAATGCCAGTCTGAATGTTTCCTAGAAGGTCCATTTCCATGATCAAAACTACATTTAAACCAAATTGGACATTTAATGAACTTTAATCCCACCAATAAGCAGGTCCATCACTCATCTCTCAAGTTGCTGTGCTGTGGTGGCTTGCACGTTTATGTGATGCTGAAAGCTACGCTACTGATATTTGCAATATTAGCAGGCTCACCCATGGTGGGCAGGTTTCAGTAGAGCTTCCAGACTAAGACAGGCTAAGAAGGAGGACCTGGTGAGCTACTTCTAAAAAAATTGGCCACAGAAAACCTTATGAATAGCAGTAGAACATCATCTGATACAGTGCCAGAAGATGGGCTCCTCAGGTTGCAAGACACTCAAAATACGACTGGGGAAGAGCTGCCTCCTCAAAGTAGAGTCAACCTTGATGACATGGATGGACTAAAGCTTTTGGGACTTCACTTGTTGATGTGGCACAACTCAAAATGAGAAGAAACAGCTGCAGATATCCATTAATAATAGGAACATGGACTATACAAAGTATGAATCTAGGAGAATTGGAGGTCATCAAAAATGAAATGGAACACATAAATATCAATATACTAGGCATTAATGAGTTGAAATGGACTGGTATTGACCATTTTGAAATGGACAATCATATGGTCTACTATGCCAGGAGTGATATATTGAAGACGAATGGCATTACATTCATCATCAAAAAGAACATTTCAAGATCTATCCTGAATTACAGTGCTGTCAGTGATAGGATAATATCCATATGCCTATGAGGAGCTCTGGTAGCATAGTGGCTAAGACACTTGCCTGCTAACCAGACGGCTGGCGGTTCAAACCCACCAGCCACTCCTCGGAAGGAAGGT
>NW_006922562.1:85510-87355 GCF_000298275.1 Orycteropus afer afer
GGGCAATCCTACTTCCGTAGTGATACTGCCTCGGAAACCCAAGGAGGGGTCGCTATGAGTCGGGGCCGACTCGACGGCACATAACAACAACAACAACATGAGGAAGGCCAGTTAATATGACTTTCATTCAAATTTATACACCAACCACTAAAGCAAAGATGAATTGAGGATTTTTACCAACTTCTGCAGTCTGAAATTGATTATATATGCAATCAAGATGCATTGATAATTATTAGTGACTGAAAGTGATAGTTGGAAACAAAGAACGATCAGCAGTTGGAAAATATGGCCTTGGTGATAGAAGTGACTCTGGAGATCACATGATAGAATTTTGCAAGACCAACAACTTATTCATTGAAAATACCTTTTTTAAAACAACTTAACAGCAACTATACATGTGGACCTTGCCAAAGAGAACGCAAAGGAATCAAATAGGCTACATCTTTGGAAAGAAACAATGGAGAAGCTCAATATCATCAGTCAGAACAAGGTCAGGGGCTGACTATGAAACAGACCATCAATTGCTCATATCCACATTCAAAGTGAAGTTGAAGAAAATTAAAACAAGTCCACAAAAAACAAAATTTGACCTTAAGTATAACCAAGAATTTAGAATTTGAAGCACTGAATACCAATAACCAAAGACCAGATGACTTGTGGGATGACATCAAGGACATCATACATGAAGAAAGTAAACGGTCATTAAAAAGACAGGAAAGAAAAAAAAGGGATGTCAGATGAGATTCTGAAATATGCTCTTAAATGTAGAGTCACTAAAACGAATGGAAGAAATGATGATGCAAAAGAGCTGAACAGAAGATTTTAAAGTGTGGTTCAAGAAGATGAGGTAAAATATTATAATGATATGTGCAAAAATCTGGCATTAGAAAACCAAAAGGGAAGAATAACTTCATCATTTTTCAAGCTGAAAGAACTGAAGAAAACATTCAAGCCTGAAGCTGAAATATTGAAGGATTCCATGAGCAAAATATTGCTTGACACAGGAAGCATTAAAAGAAGACGGAAGGACTACACAGATTCATTGTACAAAAAAGAAAAAATAAAAGGTTGATGTCCAAACATTTCAGGAGGTAGCACATAATCAAGAACCAATGGTATTGAAGGAAGAAGTCCAAATGGCACTGAAGGCAATGGCAAAAAACAAGGCTCCAGGAATTGATGGAATATCCATTTTGATGTTTCAACAAATGGATACAATGCTGGAAGCTCATTCATCTATGCCAAGAAATTTGGAAGACAGCTACCCAGCCAATGGACTGGAAGCGATCCATATTTGTGCCCTTTCCAAAGAAAAGTAATCCTAAAGAATGTGAAAATTATTAAGCAATATCATTAATATAGCACTCAAGTGAAATTTTGTTGAAGATAATTAAAAACCACTGGAACAGTATATAGACAGGGAACTACCAGAAATTCAAGCTGGATTTAGAAGAGGAGGTGGGATGAGGAATATCATCGCTGATGTCAGATGAATCTTGGCTGAAAGCAAAGAATAGTGGAAAGATGTTTACCTGAATTTTATTGACTATGCAAAGGCATTTGACTGTGTGGATCATAACAAATAATAGATAATATTGCCAAGAATGAGAATTTCAGAACATTTAATTGTGCTCATGCTGAACCTGTAGATAGACCAAGAGGCAGTTGTTCAAACAGAATAAGGGGACACTGCATGGTTTAAAATCAAGAAGGCAGTCCATCAGGGTTGTGTCCTCTCACCTTGTTTATTCAATCTGTATGCTGAGCAAATAATCTGAGAAGCTGGATTATATAAAGAAGAACATGGCATCAGTATTGGAGAAAGACACATTAACAACCTGCAAT
>NW_006922562.1:87805-90678 GCF_000298275.1 Orycteropus afer afer
GGGCAATCCTACTTCCGTAGTGATACTGCCTCGGAAACCCAAGGAGGGGTCACTATGAGTCGGGGCCGACTCGACGGCAAACAACAACAACATACTATGGACTGTCAGAAGAACAAACAAATCTGTCTTGCAAGAAGTACAACCAGAATGTTCTGTACAAGCAAGGATGGTGAGACTTCATATCACATACTTTAGACTTGTTATCAAGAGGGACCAGTCCTTGGAGAAGGACATCATGCTTGATAGAGGGCCAGTGAAAAAAAGTAAGCCCCTCAACGAGATGGATTGACACAGTGGCTGCAACTATGGGCTCAAACACAGCAATGATTATGAGGATAGCACAGGCCCAGGCAATGTCTCGTTCTGTTGTACACAAGGTCGCTATGAGTTGAAACTGAGTTAGGTGATGGCACCTAACAACAGCAATAACAACAATAAGCTGGTGGGGGCTTGGCAGGCTCATCAAGGGTCAAATCTAAATAACTTTCTTGGCACACCCAACAGGCGGGTGAGTTCAATTCTGTCATGTGTACAATGAGGGGATTTAGCTAAATGGTCTTCAATGTGCTTTCTAACTTGGAAATTGTGTGACTTTTGCCTGATACAGCAAGAGGCCACCAGAGGTGAGAATACTTTGCAGCAGCCCCTGAAGAGAAACAGCATCACCTGGCTGTCCATGGCAGGCAGCAGCCCCAAAGCAAAGCTGGCCTTTAGCCGGGCCCCTGGCTCCAGGTTCTGGGGCCAGCTCAGTTTGCAGAGCAGAAGGCCCTTGCTTCCATCCTGCAGGCTTATGCGTGAGTCCTCCAGCACCACCTGGCAGCACTACCTGTGTCTCCACCACCCCACCCTCCAGTGTCAGGCGTTGTGGACTTCCCAGGGCTCATCAGTGCCTCTCTCATCAGCGAGAGAGCAAAGGGGAGTGTCTGAGTCTCCTAAGGCTGACATACAAAAATATCACAAAGTGAGTGGCTTTGAACAATAAAGATTTATTGTCTCATAACTCTGGAGGCTAGAAGTCCAAATTCAGGGTGTTGGACATGTTTATTCCTTCTGAGTGAGGGTTTTGAAAGAGGAACTGTTTCATGCTTCTTGCCTAGCTTCTGGTGGTTGCCAACAATCTTTGGTGTTCCTCGGCTTTTGGACAGACCCTCACATGCTGTCTTCTCCCTGTGTGTGACTGTTATTTTTTATAAGATGCCACTCAGAAGAAATTAGAATTAGGACCCACTCACTCCAGTATGATTCCATTAACTTAATTGAAAACATCTGCAAAGAACAACCTCTATTTTCCCCAGATTAGGTCATTTCACAGGTACAGGCATTAGCATTTCAACATATCTTTTGGGAGGATACAGTTCAATCCAAAACAGGGAGTAACCTTGTCTCTTTTGTTAGTTCTCAGGAAAGGCTTGGTGGAGAGGATGAAGAGTACTGGTGAGGCTAACATGACATTTGGAGATGTTTGTGAATTCTATTGGCTGATTCAATGCCACTTTGGACTTCTCAACATTCTAGTTCTTTTCATATGTCCATGGCTTGCCTTCCCCTTCCCTTCACCTCAACTGCTTTGGTTTAGTGCGTGGTTTCTCCCTCTCCTTCAGCCCCACTCAAATACAACCTCCTCAAGGAAGCAATCCCTTGAGAGCTCCAGGTAGATGTGCCTCTCTCCTCTGGCCTACAGCTTGTCCTGGCCACTAATACAGATTCTACCTGCTAACACTGAAGTGCTTCTGCCTTCCTTGTGGAACTAAACTTCCCAAACTCGGGGACTGTCTTGATTTCAACTGTGTCCCCAGGGACAGGTACATTCAAGACACTTGACAAATGTTTGTGGAGTGAATGAGATCGGGGCCCCTCCTAAAGTACCTTGCTGCTCAAGGGGAGGTCCAGTGACCAGCAGCATGAGTATCACCTGGGATCTCATTAGAAATACAGAATCTCAGGCCCCACCCCAGACATGTTGTGTCACAGTCTGGGCTTTAGTAAGATCCCCAGACGATTTCTATGTCCACTAATGTTGGATTGGCATCGCCTTAGCACATTGCTTCCATCATAGCAGGATTAGGCAATGGGTTACTGCAGGGCTGGCCAATGCCTTCTTAAATAGCCAAACAGTAAATATTTTCAACATTGTGGGCCACATTTAGCCTCTGTGACAAGTACTCGACACAGCCACTGAATTGCAAAAGCAGTCACAGAGAAAATGGAAATGAATAAGCATGTCTGTGTTTCAATAAAACTTTATTTACAAAAACAGGTGGCTGGCAGAATTTGGCCTGTGGGTCGCAGCTTGCTGGTCCCTGGTTTACCTTTCATGGAAACAATGCTTTCTCATCCTAATCTCCTCTCTCCTCTTTGCTTCCACTTGTTGTTGTGTTGTTGTTATGTGCCGACGAGTCGGCCCCGACTCATAGCGACCCCTCCTTGGGTTTCCAAGGCCGTATCACTATGGGAGTAGATTGCCCAACCTTTCTTCCCTCGCTGGTGGGTTTGAACCGCCAGCCTTCTGGTTAGCAGTCAAGTGCCTTAGGCACTACACTAACCAGAGCTCCCTTAGAGAAATGCATAGCTTGACTTCTAAGCAGCTGAGAGAGCTTTAATGGGAAATGCTCTATAATAACCCCGAACTGGAAATAACTCACAGGTCTTTCCATGCCCCATTCATGTTGGGAAGCGTTTCTTCCTGTCTGGAAGTTTTGAGAGGAGAGGTACTTCAGAACCCTGTTATTTATCTATCTTTGTTGTAAAATAAAAATATCTGTAAAAATGCACTGCCGTAGAGTGGATTCAACTCATAGTTAACCCTCCTCGGGTTTCCAAGGCATTATCTCTACAGAAGTAGATGGCCCAATCTTCCTTCTGAGGAGTGGCTG
>NW_006922562.1:91168-94963 GCF_000298275.1 Orycteropus afer afer
ACTTCCATAGTGATACTGCCTCGGAAACCCAAGGAGGGGTCGCTATGAGTCGGGTTTGACTCGACGGCACATAACAACAACAACAACATATATATGTACTTTAAGAACTAGAACTTTAACATATTCCACAAAGACCCTGCACCCCATATATCCATCTACAATTGAACTCCCCTCCCACTCCCTACCAGAGGTAATCACTACCTTAATTGTGTATTAATCTTCCCTTAGTTTGCTTTCTATTGTTCCAATTACCTATGCATGTGTTCTTAAGCAATTGCTTCATTTTCATTTTTCTGAACTTTATGCAACTGGTTTCACACCAACTGTCTCCCTCTGTGACTTGCTGCATTCCATCAGCATCTCATATTTGAGATTTAACCATGTCAATGCAAGTTGCTATAGCTCCTTCATTTTCATTCTGTCTAGCACTCCATTATATACCATTATATAGCACAACTTATGTGTCCATCCTAATGTTGACAGACCTGTGGGGTATTTCCAGTTTGAGGTGATTATGGAGCATTGTCCATGGACTTTCTTGCACATATCTCCTGGTGTATGTGTGCAAGAGTTTCTCTAGGTCTATGTCTTGGAATTTCTGGGCTGTAGAATATGCTCATGTCCAGATTTACCAGGTAATGCCAAAGTGTTGACTCAATCATTCTCCCACCAGCAGTGCATGAAGCTTCCTATTTTTTGCTCCACCTCGTCTCATGGACTTATTTATTCCGTCTCCTTCCAGCCATTTAATCTCTTTTGTATCAGTGGTTCTAGCTTCATGCCTTTGGTTTCTTCCTCTGATACTCTTCATTCTCCTGCATGAGTCATTCATTCAACAAATATTTACGGCACATCTATCATGTGCCCAGACACTGAGCTGGCTGCTAGAACTTTGACAAATATCACACACAAGATCTGCCCTCATGGGACTCAACGTAGTGATTAAAACAGACATATAAACAGATCATTGTAAAATAATGTGGTTAGGGCAGCAATAGAAATGTGTGCAAGGCATTATGGGGGCACTGAGGAGTGACACTGCAGGGTATGGGTCCAACAGACCAATGATTCCACAGATGGGGTTGTGTGAGAGGAGTGATCACTTCTTAGACTCTATTTGGATTACTCATGCACACACACAAAAATCCCTACCTCACCCCCACAGAGTGCCAAACCAAAGCAAACACACTGCCCTTATGTCAATTTTGACTCATAGTGACTTTATAGGACAGAATAGAACTACCCCACAGGGTTTCCAAGGCTGTAAATCTTTACAGAAGCAGACAGTCTCATCTTTCTCCCACAGAGTGGCCAGTCGCTTTGAACCACTGACCTTTTGGTTGGCAGCCAAGTGCTTTAACCACTGTGCCACTAAGGTTTCCTTCCAGAGTGCCAGCCAAGCTTAAAAACAAATAGACTGTGGGGTGTCAGATCTGAAATCCCAGTCCTTTTCCCACTGAGAAAGGAATGTGAATTAAGTCAAAGTTTCCTTTGAAACTTCTTGTTTCCAATGAGCCAGGTTGCTCACCCTCCTGTGATCTGCCTGCATGTTCAATTTCTATAGTGGAGACCAATGCCATACATATAGAGGCTTTGGAAGCCCCCTACACCTACCACAAATTATCTTTTCCACACAGACCACCCTTGAGGGTCCTGAGACCCAGGCAAAACTCACTTTGTGCTCTTAGGACAAACTTTATCTGAGAAAGTTAATATTAAGGGCTGTTCTGTGAGGAAAAAGAAGCCTCCAAGTGGGTACGAAGTCCACAAGGAACACGCAGAAACTGTCAGTAATATCCCCAGGCTCCCAAAGAGCCATCCATACTCCATTTTTGCATGCTGCCCTTGGGTGTAAATATTCTCTTGACCAGCCTCCAATATCCGGGTCTTTTGGTTGGCGGGCTGCCCAGGTCCTCTGGAGCCTGCTTTGTCTTTGTGCTTGGAGAGTTAGAACCACTCAGGAGCAGCCCCTAGCCTATGAGTGATGGCTACAATACCCTATGAAGACTTTCATCAAAGCCATGGCCAGGGCCCCCTTGGTGCTCCTGCTCCAGGGTGTAAATGCTTTCTCATCCCCAGATAGAGACACTCTCTCCAGAGTGCCCCTGCTGGATGGAGTCAAAGTTCCTTCCACCAGGATTTCCTGGATCCCACGCCCTTGCTTGACCTTCCTTCCCCAGTCCCACTTCTCCACTCCTTTCCTGGTCTGTAATACAGCACTTTCCCATGAATTCTCCTGTCAGAGTTTGCTCCCAGGGAACTCCGCCTAAGACAAAATGGGAGTGTTGGTATGCGGGAGGCAGCTTCTAATGTCTTGTCTTAGGTAAGGGTGTGGGACAAGTGAGGTGGTTGCTTAAGAGCCTTAGGTCATTGTTCTCACTGCCTGGCCTCAGGCATCTGGCCCAGCCCACCTCCTTCTCTAAGCTACAAGCCACAGGGTGACAGGACCTATCTCCTCCCCTCAGCAACTGCCCTGTTTCTCCCCAATCTGGGTGAAGTATTGTGAATTCGACAACATTTCTGGGCCAAGACCTCCTTCTCTGCTAAAACGTAAACAGGTCTCCTAGAAGTCATTGAAAGTAGCATCCTAAAGCAATTTTGCCTAGTTATCATTGTTTGTTGGGTTGGTCTTAAGCCAAACCAAACCAAATGCACTGCCACTGAGTTGGATCTGACTCATAGTGACCCCTCCTTGGGTTTCCGAGACAGTATCATTACAGAAGTAGATTGCCCAACCTTCCTTCCAAGGAGTGGCTGGTGGGTTTGAACCATCAGCCTTCTGGTTAGCAATGCCTTAGGCACTACACCACCAAAGTCTTAGTACTTCTGAAAAGTGTCAAGGAAAAGGTATATAGGTTTGAATCCTGACCACTCATCTCAGGATTACAATGGGGATAGATGTAGGGGCACTTTTACCTGGAAAGAGAACAGAGAGAGAGAGAGAGAGAGAGAGAGAGAGAGAAAGAGAGAGCAAAAAGAATTCTCATTCGACATTGACTGAGCTTTTACTTGCCATGTTTGTTCTGAAGGAAATGATAAGTTATAACCGTCCTTGACCACAGATGATGATGAAAATACTGAGAGAATATTTTTTAGTCTTAATGGAGTGCCTCGAAATCATGTATCTTGGCAGCACACGTCCTGCTGACTTGGAATGTCAGAATTGGCAGGTGTGAAAAATCCCTATCGTCCGTCACTGTAAAATTCATCTTCTCCCTGGGGTCTGAAGCTAGCAGAGCTGAGAAAAAAGAAAACACACAGAGGCGGAGACACTGCAGGAAAAACAGTCAGGGCTCTTGAATTCAGAGACACCGACATTCATCATCATTAACCAAATGAAGAGTTAAGTCGAGGTCAGCAATCTCACTACAACTGACTCTCTCCTCAGAAGCACGGACAGAGGGTGAGCCAATTAGCCTTTGAGAGGTGCACAGTTTGTGCCCCAGGTGCCACCTGGCTGTGAGATGGGCCCATGAAGACATTCAGCAAAGCTATGACCAGGGACCCCTTGGTAGTTCTGCCTGATCTCTGCACCACAAGAGCTTTGGCTGAGGGCCACTGTCAAGCAGAGCAGCACTAGTTGAAGCACAA
Organism: Orycteropus afer afer; assembly: GCF_000298275.1. Taxonomy (NCBI): domain Eukaryota; kingdom Metazoa; phylum Chordata; class Mammalia; order Tubulidentata; family Orycteropodidae; genus Orycteropus; species Orycteropus afer. The sequence goes on from NW_006922562.1 coordinate 94,760, forward strand.
GATGGATTTCTTGGCCTTAAGAGGTCAAGAGGATGAAGCTTAACAATGAAGAAAGGGGCATACACAACTACAGCTAGGACAGCTATTGTTGTTGTTGTTGTTTGTATGTGCCGTCGAGTCAGACCCGACTCATAGCGACCCCTCCTTGGGTTTCTGAGGCAGTATCACTACGGAAGTAGGATTGCCCAACCTTCCTTCTGAGGA
>NW_006922562.1:95283-101073 GCF_000298275.1 Orycteropus afer afer
CTTAGGCACTATGCTACCAGAGCTCCCAGGACAGCTATAGGTTCACTAGAATCCATCTCCTTGTCTTCATCGGCACAATTACATACATTTCCCAGCCTCCCTTGCATTTGGCACTGGCATGACAACTGAGTTCTGGCTAATGGAATGGGGACAGAGGATGATATACTGTGTACCCACCTGGGCTGAAGAACCCCACACTCCTTCCCCCATCTGCCTTCCAGAGGTAGAGGATGAAGTGGACGACACTGAAGCCCTAGGGGAGGGCCAAGCCATAGGTGGAAGGAACCTAGACCCCTGCAGGGCTGCATGGAGCAGAGCTCCCCCCTACGTGGCCAGCTGGACTTAGTGTGAGCAAGAAAGAAATGTCTGTTATGTTAGAGCTTATCTATTGTGTGTTACTTGAATGCATCCCTAATGAACTTTCTTTTTTAAGTCTTGCTTGTCTCTGATGGTGTACAAAAATAATGCCCCATTCTACTTTATTTGTAATTAGGTAAAGTTGAAGCAGTGTTACCTTCTTTGTTTTGATTATTATCTGTAACCTTCCTAAGGAGTCCCTGGGTAGCACACATGGTTAAGGGCTTGACTACTAGCTGGAAGGTTAATGGTCAAATCTACCCAGATGCAGCTCAGAAGACAGGCCTGGTGATCTCCTTCCAAAAGGTCACAGCCTTGAAAACCCTATGGAGCAGTTCTACTCTGCACACGTGAAGTTGCCATGAGTCAGAACTGATGCAATAACAACTAACAACAACAACATTGTGTTATAGCAGCTATCATTACCTAATTAATCCCATGGGGAAGTGGAACTGACAGAAGCAACCTTCAATTTTCACACTTGAGCCAAAGATGGGCCCTAATATTGGTGATTGTAAAGAGAAGCAAAGAAACCTGCATCAAAATGTCCCTTTCTGATCTAAGAAGCAGTGGTGTAAATGAACAAGTGCTGTGGAGGCCAACAGGCCAAGGTATAACTTCTGGCTTGGCCAGTTGCTAGTGTGTGACCTCGGCAAGGACGCTTCACCTCCAAGGCTCAGTATGTTCATCTCTAAAATGAAGGTGACCACATGGTTGATGTGAGGCCCTGAATGAGGTTACATATGTCATGTGACTATGCAATGCCTGACACACAGTTAACTGGTAACCAATAGCTGGTGAGTCATTGTAACTTCTGGTGACCCCATGTGGGTCAGAGTAGAACTGTGCTCCATAGAGTTTTCAGTGGCAAATTATTTCAGAAGAAGATCATCAGATCTTTCTTCAAGGCACCTGAAGGTGGACTCAAGCCTCCAACATTTCGGTTAGTAGCGGACTGTGTTCACCGTTCACACCACCCAGGGACTCTTTGATGTATAGCTAAAAAAACAAAACAAAATAAGAAACCTGTTTCCATCAACTCAATTTTGACTCATGTTGTTGTTGTTATGTGCCGTCGAGTTGGCCCCGACTCACAGCGACCCCCTCCTTGGGTTGCCAAGGCAGTATCACTACAGAAGTAGATTACCCCATCTTCCTTCCGAGGAGTGGCTGGTGGGTTTGAACCACCAGCCTTCTGGTTAGCAGTCAAGCACCTTAGGCACTACACACGCCACCAGAGCATTCTCTTAAATATGGTCCACCTTAAATATGTTCTCCATTTGCTCATCTTTCTCTAGGAACTTCTCTATACCACCATTTCACCCCATAACCACTAAGCAGTGTCTGACCTCAGCAAAATGGGAGACATATCCACTCTGGCAATCCATTAGGTTCAGGGGAAAGGCAGAGGCCAGTACTAGCCTTCTCTGTCATGCTGGGGCACCTTGACCAAGGCTTTCATTCTGTTCACTGACCATGTTCATTTTGAGCTCCATTTGGCTGCTCAGAGAAATTCCACTCCAGCCCTCTCAGTGAGCTGCAAGGCTGGCCTGGCCCCAAAGACACCTCAGCAAATCTGCTACCCAGCTCCAGTGGCGGGCAGCCAGGCGTCTGGTCCCTCAGCCTTAGTCGTGCTGCTATGACTGACAGGCAGCAGGGAGCTGAAGCTCTGATGCGAGGATCCGCTTTGGCTTCTAGAAAAATAGCAGTAGCAGCAGCAGGCTCTGTTGGAAAGCAGCCCTGCCAGCATGGCTGATGCCGACGCCCCGCTGCCCAGGGACCCACACCGGACGGGAAAACAGCAGGTAATTGATGGCTTCCCAAACTAACTTAGCAGTCTGAGTTGACTCTGGAGTTTAAGACAGAGGTTTGATTCCAGCCTGACTCTAGAGGGCCATTTCCTGACAGCTCAGAGCAGACAGCAAGAACTGAACGTTATATACTTAGCTGTATATGAAAATAATTCCTCGCAAGTGTGAGATGCTCTAGCAGAGCTCTAGGACTGAGGTCCTGACGGCACGTTAGAGTCACCTGGGAACTTTAAAAAGATCCTATGCCCAGGTCATGACCCACACCTATGACGTCAGAATTTCTTTGGCTGGGGCCCAGGCATTAGTAGTTTTTAAAGTCCTCAGGTGATTCCATGGTGCAGCCAAGGGTGAGAGTCCTTGGTCTACAGCTTCCAAGTACTTGCCTAGGCATTAGCTCCCTTAACATAGGGAAGGTGGTGTAAGTATTGTTGGCCCCATTTGACAGAGGAAGCACTTAACACAAACATTTTTCAAAGTCATATGCTTGATAAGCAAAGAAGCTGGGACATGGCCCAGGCCTTTAGGGATTTAATTCAGTAATCTTGCTCCTTAACCCTTCTAACCTCATCTTTCTCCTCCATAAAATGGGTATAGCATTAGGGTATTATTACTTAAATAACTTCATGGCGTTATTTTAAGAATCAAACAATGCAATTAAATTTTTTTAAAAAATTTTTTGCTTAATAAGTACTAATGGCCTTCCAGTGTGCCAAGCACTATTCAAGCACTTATAAACATGAACTCAGCTTCGTTCCCTAAAGTAGCCCCATGTGCCCTCCTACACCAGTGTAGGGAATTGCTCTGGGGAGCCATTTAGCAACACGGTCAATTGCCTTTAAAATGTGTGAACTTTTTGACCCATAAAATCCATTTCTTATAATTTATAGGAAGGAAAGAATGAAGGGCATATGAAAAGATTTAACCACAAGGGTGGTCATTGCAGCTTTATTTATAATGACAGAACAATTGGAAACACAAATGTTCAAATATAAGGGATTCATTAAAATAAATCATAGCACGTCAAAAAGCTGGAATACCATGGCTCAGTTTTAAATGGCGTGTGGCAGACAGAGCTTTGGTGGCCCCATGTTTATACCTTCTATAGTCACCTGACCTTGAGTATTGGTAACTTGCTTCTAACCAAAAGAATATGACAAAGGATGTCACTCCCATGATCAGGTTACATTATATAGCAAAGATGATAGGATGACACTCTAGTGAAATTATATACATATAATTAATCTTGTGAGGCTAACACACACTAGAGAAGTTCTCCTGCTGGCCTTGAAGAAGGGAACTGCCATGTTGTGAACTATCTGTGGAGGGGGCCACATGGCAGAGAACTATGGGCAGCCTTTAAGAGCTAAGGGCAACCCCAGCTGACAGCTAGGAAGAAGTTGGGCACTCAGTCATATAGCTGCAAGAAAATGGATTCTGCCAACAATCTCAATGAGCTTGGTTGTGGATTCTTCCAGATGAGAAGAAGCCTGACTGATACCATGATTGCAGCCTGAGCAGAGGGCCCAGCTAGCCATGCCCAGACTCCTGACATGGAAATGGAGAGGGAATAAATGTGTGTTGTTTTAAGCCACTGAATTTTTGGTAATTTGTTATGCTGAAATAGTAAAATAAAAGAGGTATTATGGAAGAATATTCTTACACATGAAAGACATTTATATAAAGCAATATGATCCAACACTCACATACACAGAATTTGGAAACCAAGTAATATTGTAGAACTTGGGATGACTTTTCTTTCTTTCTTTTTGATTCTCTGTACTTTCTAAAATTACTTATATTATTAATATAATATTAGAGAACACTGAAAACAAAGACACGGAATAAAACATTCAAACGTTAACAGTGATTATCTCAGGGTGCTGAAACTATGGTTGAATTTCACTTTCCAGAATTGTAGAACATTATTTTAACTTTTCTACTTTGAAGAGCTGACACTGGTGTAATTAAACAGAATAAATAACTCCCAATTGTTCTATCCCACAACATATCACAAAGTGAAGGGTAATCACACAAGGTAGGGCTGGTAGCCGAACAGGTAAGGAGGGTGGGAGGGAGCAGCAGCAGACAGGCCCAGCAGGAACAGGTAGGGAAAAACCCAGGAACTGAGCAGAATGGTTGGGACAGCTAAGTGAGACAAACTTGTCTGTCAGTTTGTCATACCATGGTGGGCTGCATGTTCCTGTAAGGCTGGAGGCTGTGCCAGTAGGGGTGCCCATGGTGAACTGGTTTTGGTGGAGTTTCCAGACTGAGACAGACTCGGGAGAAGGAAGAGGCCATCCACTTCTCAAAAGAATTGGCCAGTGAAAACCTTATGAATAGTGAAACACTGTCTGATATATTACTGGAAAATTTTATGAATAGCCCTGAAACATTGTCCAATACAGTGCTAGAAGATGAGCCCCACAGGTCGCAAGGCACTCAAAATATGACTGGGAAAGAAGTGCCTCATCAGAGTAGAGCCTACCTTAATGATATGGATAAGGTAGAGCTTTCGGAGCCTCCATTTGCTGAAGTGGCATGACTCGATATGAGAAGAAACAGCTGCAAACATCTATTGATAACATGGAATGTATGAGGTGTGAATCTAGGAAAATTGGATGTTGTCAAAAATGAAATGGAACACATAAAGATTGATATCCTAGGCATTAGTGGGGAGTTCTGGTAACACAATGCCTAAGGCATTTGACTGCTAACCAGAAGGCTGGAGGTTCAAACCCACCAGTCACTCCTCAGAAGGTTGGGCAATCTACTTCCGTAGCGATACTGCCTCAGAAACCCAAGGAGGGGTCGCTATGAGTCGGGTCTGACTCGACGGCACATAACAACAACAACAGGCATTAGTGAGCTGAAATGGACCATTTTGGCCATTTTGAATCAGACAAACATACTGCACCAGAAATGACAAATTGAAGAGGAATCATGTGGCATTCATCGTTACAAAGAATCTTTCAAGTTCTATCCTGAAGTACAATGCTGTCAGTGATAGAATAATATTCATATGCCTACAAGGAAAGCCAGTTACTACTATATTATTCAAATTTATGCACCAACTACGAAAGCCAAAGATGAGAAAATTGAAGATTTTTACCAGCTTCTGCAGTCTGAAATTGACCAAACATACAATCAAGATGTGCTGATTATCACTGGTGACTGGAATACAAAAATTGGAAACAAAGAAGAATCACCGGTAGTTGGAAAATTTGGCCTTGGAGATAGAAATAATGCTTGAGATTGCATGATAGAATTTTACAAGACCAATGACTTATTCATTGCAAATACCTTTTTTCAACAACACAAACGGCAGCTATACATGTGGACTTTTCCAGATAGAGTACACAGGAATCAGATTGACTACATGTGTGGCAAGAGGTGATGGAGAAGCTCAATATCTTCAGCCAAAACAAGGGCAGGAGCTGACTGTGGAACAGACCGTGAACTGCTCATTTGCAAGTTCAAGTTGAAGTTGAAGACAATTAAAAGAAGTCCACGAGGGCCGAAATATGACCTTGATAGTATCCCTCCTTAATTTAGAGACCATTTACAGAATAGATTTGATGCACTGAACACCAATGACTGAAAACCAGAGGAACTGTAGGATGAC
>NW_006922562.1:112979-113540 GCF_000298275.1 Orycteropus afer afer
TGCACATACAGTACTGCATTGTCAGTGAAGGCAAACATGGGTATATGGGTGGATAGATGGGTGGACAGGCTGAACCATTAGGTATGTCTATGAAGCGGGGAGTGTACCTAAGACCATGTATAGGGTTGGCAGACAATGGCCCTATAAGTGCATTCGTATGATCTGAATTCCCAGGTGTATAGTAGAGCTGACAAGGGACAAGGTTGTAGTCACTTCTTGGGCCCAGCCAGCTACCCAGGGGGACCGAGTAGTTGAACCTGTGGGCTCAGGACCATAGTCACAGGGGACATCAAGCTCAATTGGCATAACATACTACACAAAACATTGTTGCACCTCCTACTTTGGTGCATAATGAGTGGGGTCATAAAAGCTTGCAAGCAGCCATCTAGATGCAATTATGGGTGTCTCCTCATCCAGATCAAAGAGGAATGATGAAAACCAAAGATTCATGGAAACAATTAGTCCTAGTGACTGGTACACCATGTGTTCTGCAGCCTATATGACTATGAGACCAAAAGAACTAGATGGTGCCTGGCTACCACTGTCAACCACTCAGAGGGG
>NW_006922562.1:113853-114884 GCF_000298275.1 Orycteropus afer afer
AAATTGTGGTCAATGTCATGAGACAAAGTGTATGTGAACCACTGCATGGAAAGTGAATTTGCTCTGTAAATTTTCACCCAAATCACTCTGAAAAGAAAAAAAAATGTAGATTGTGCCATCTTCCATCTGTGGAGCACCTGGTGGGTTTGAACCTCCAACCTTCTGGTTAGCAGCCAAATGCCTTAGGCACTGCACCACCAGAGCTCCTTGGGCTTTAAATAAGTGTTAAAAAATGTTGGCTAGTATCACCATCATCATTATGATTATTATTATCCCACAACCTCTTGTTGTAGGGGCAGCCAATATTTTAGTCCTTGTGTCGTTCTCAAGTTCAGCCCTTAAATCAAGTGCAAAGTAAAAACATAAGAATTATAGTCATGACATGTTCATGTAGAGATTAGTAGGAGTATTACATCCCGTGAAAGACCTAAGTCAACAGAGGTAAACCTGGCAGAGAAGAAATATTTTAAGGGAGTTTTGGTGGCATAGTGCCTAAGGCACTGCTAACCAGAAGGCTGGCGGTTCAAACCCAACAGCCACCCCTCGGAAGGAAGATTGAGAAATCTACTTCTATAGAGATACCGCTTCAGAAACCCAAGGAGGGGTCACTATGAATCGGGATCAACTTGACAGCAGTGAAGTTTTTTTGTTGTTGTTGTTTAGGTGTTAGGAGGATGGATATCCAGGTCCTTTGTCAATGAATTCCTGGCTACCCTATTTCAGAGTATTAGGTACAAAGAAGCCAAAACTCTTAGTACCACCAAAACATCACATGGGAAAGTCCAAACTTCCAGACCATAGGTAGAAATAAGTCATAATGATTATTATTATCCCACAACCTCTTGTTGTAGGGGCAGCCAATATTTTAGTCCTTGTGTCGTTCAAGATACATTGGGTATTGAAGACATATATTTTTTTATTTGCCCAGTTCAGTGCTAGAATAGGGTTCTTAAATAAAATTAGCACTATGTGTCTGTTGGGGTGACATGCAGTGGTTGGAACTGGCCCTTTAAGAATCTGAGTCAAGCTGG
>NW_006922562.1:115009-120974 GCF_000298275.1 Orycteropus afer afer
TGGGTGGGGAGATGGAAGCATTCCAAGGCCACCATGAAGCACAGCTGAAGAGCTACAGCTGCCCTTGGGATAGTGTCAAAATCTGGGCTTGGCTGGGGCAGGCCAGGCCAAGGAGACTTGACAAACAGGCTCAGGCAGGAGGAGGGGCCAACACCAGGGGACCTGTAGGTGAGGTGTCTGTTGTTGTTGTTGTTGTTATGTGCCGTGGAGTCCGACTGGACTCATAGCGACCCCTCCTTGGGTTTCCGAAGCAGTATCACTACGGAAGTAGATTGCCCCATTTTCCTTCTGAGGAGAGGCTGGTGGGTTTGGACAGCCTTCTGGTCAGTAGTCAAGTGTTTTAGGCACTACTCTACCAGAGCTCTGGAGATGCAGCCATAGGCAACAGGCAAAGTTTTCACTGCCTGGAACAGTCCTGGTCTTGGGAAGAGAAAAGTCTGGCAAAGAGCAATGAGCAGGGGCTAGACCAAGCACAAAGGAGCCAAGCTACTGGTTAGCAATGCCACAGCTATGAGATACCAACAATGGCTTGGTGTCCAAAGGACCAGTTCTAAGGGACGAGTCTCTCTCAGAAGTATGTGGGTCCAAAACAGTCCAAGATACAGACTTGCTCCCAGGGTGAATATTGAAATCCCTTTCAATCTTCTCCAAGAAAACTCCAGAAGGATCCTCATGTGTCCTCAGGCATCCATTTTGTTTGGATTAGGATCATGAGGCAGTGGGTGAAGTGCATCGATTAGCGCATGAAGAAGGAGCAATAGATCCTCGATTCAGAGAAGGATCCCACAGCACCCTGTTTTACCTCTCTGGTGGGTCAGACTTTATTATTATCATTTCAAAGAACTTTTACCCACCACCACCCATTGCCATGAAGTAGATTCTGACTCATTGCAACCCCATAGTACATAGTACTGCCCCACAGCATTTCCAAAGTTGCCATCTTTATGGAAGCAGACTGCCACATCTTTCTCCCACAGAGCAACTGTTGGGTTCGAACTACCAACTTTTGGGTTAGCAGCCAAGTACTTAAGCACTGTGCCACCAGGGCTCTTTATGAAAGAAATTTCAGATGTGCTAATTTCTACATGATGAAAGAGAAACCCAAATCTTTGGCGGACAGGCTCTTCATTTACTGAGTTTAGTTTTCATTTACTGAATTTACTCTTCATTTACTGAATTACTTCCAAACTCCTTAGGATGGCATTCAAAGCCCACGTGCTGGTTAAGTTTGTGTGTCAATTTGGCTGGGCCTGGTTGAGTGACTGGGCAGCTGGATGTAGTATTCCATATGATGAGACTGGCAATCAACTCCATGGTGGAATCTAATGTGAGCAGCTGAGTAGCTGCCTTTGGGTATGTGGTCTGCTTTCCATACATAAGAAACAGCTTTGGGAGTGGTCTCTAGCTCATGGCATTCTTGAACCCTGCATGTAGTTGCGTCATTGTTCACCAGTCTCCCATGCTCTGTTGAACTTGGGACTTTCAATGAACTTAAATTAGTGGCCTGCCATGTGGTTTGGTAACATCAAGACTGTGCCTTTTTACTTGTCAACCTTGGGTTTGTCAGTCTCAGCAGCCAGCAGCTGTCTGAGTGAAGAAAAGCCTCTAGCTCCAGTGGGCTGGGAGCAGGAGGCAGAGCTGATGCCCAAGGTCAAGGGGCTTTCACCCAACACCTAGAGCCTGGCAGTTTGAACTTGGACTTAAAGCCTCAAAACTGTGAGAGAATAAACTGTTTGTTAAGGCCATCCCATTTGTGGTATATTCTTGTCAGAGCAGCAATAGGTAACCAAAACTCCCCACCTCAGGCAGGTTTGGCTTTTTAAGAACCCCCATCCTAAAATGCCAAGACATCTTTCTAATTCACAACCAAATAAGTGGAAACAGCTTGACATAAATATATTTCTGTGCATGGTAGGTCTGTCTATAATTCAGTTAATTTCCTCTACTGGAAGGAAGATGGCCAATTTCAAAGGACTTTCTACCTTGATGGCTTTCTTTTAGCTTTCATAGTAAAGGGCATATCCAGGTCATTGTCCCCTCAGACCCAGAACACTGCAGGGGCCTTTTACCCTGCATTTGGCTGCCAGGGCCAGCATTTCCAACTCATTGTTATGGAAGGGCTAATATGCCATTCAGAATCCTGCTACAGTGCTTATATTAGTCAGATTAAATAATGCCAGATGCTGTAACAAACAATCCCCAAATCCTAGTGACTTAACATGATAAAAGTTTATTTCTTCCTCATGCAAAATCCACTCTGCTGAGTGGTTCACCTTCTAAGGAGAGACTTGGGAATCCATGCTGTATCTCTCTTGAGTTTCTACCATCTTGGGAGTTCAGTATTGCCCTGGTATCATCCAGTTGCCTAGGAGCTCTGGTAGCATAGTGCCTAAGGCATTTGACTGCTAACCAGAAGGCTGGCAGTTGAAACCCTGCATGTAGTTGTTTCATTGTTCACCAGCCTCCCATGCTCTGCTGAACTTGTTACTTTCAATGGAAGCCACTCCTCAGAAAGAAGATGGGGCAATCTACTTCCGTAGTGATACTGCCTCAGAAACCCAAGGAGGGGTCACTATGAGTTGGGTCCGACTCGATGACACATAACAACAGCAACATCCAGTTGCCAGATGGGTCAGAGGGAGAACATGGAGGATCTTACATCTGATACCTAGCCATCTTAGCCCATAAGTTATACACACTTCCACCACTTATATCCCATTAGAGAGAATCAGTCATGTGCAAGGGGGGTGGCTGGGAAAATGTAGTCCCTGGTTGAGCAGCTCCCTCCCAGCAATAACACTATACTATGAAAGGGAAATCCAAATCTTTGCTGGTCAGCCAGCCATCTCTTCCAGAATACCTCTTCAAAGGTATTTAGGATGGTATTCCAAACTCTGTAGGATGGTATTCAAAGCCCACTCCAATCTAGCTCCCATTCTAGTCATGCACACTATGCTGTGGACAATCAGGATGACATAATTTCCCCCAGATATATAGTTAGCTTTTGTTGCATAGCAAATTATTCCAAAATTTTGTGGCCTAAAACCACCACCACTGGTTTAGCTCAAAACTCTGCAGGTTGGTAATTTGAATTGGGCTCAGCTGAGAGGTTCTTCTGGTCCTGCTGGGTTTAATGATGCGTGTGTGGTCAGCTTCCAGGTTGGCTAGGGCTGGCTATTCTAGGGGGCTCCTCAGCTGGGACAGCTTGTCTATGCTTCATGTGGTCTCTCTTCCTCCCTGGTTTGTAAGCATGGCAGGGGCAAGCTCACAAGCATAAGAGCAGAATTGTGCAAAGCCTTTGGAGGCCCAAACGCAGAACTCATCTATCACTTCTGCAGCATTTTATTGGATAAAGCAAGTCACAAGGCCAGTTCAGATTCAAGGGGTAGAGAAATAGACTCCACCTCTTGATGGGAGGCACTGAAAAACTCCTACATCAAGTATATATGTACTCCTCTACCTCCATGCCTTCCTGACAATGTATCATCTACCAACCTCCCCCTTCTCCTTGTCTTTTGACTAAAGATAAGGCCTAGTTCAAATGCCTCCTAATCTACAGTAGCTTTTGTCATAGATTAAAAGAAAAGAAAAGAAAAGAAAAACCCAACTCACTGCCGTCAAGTTGGATCCAACTCATAGTGACCCCTCCTTGGGTTTCCAAGGTGGCATCACTACAGAAGTAGATTGCCTAATCTTCCTTCTGAGAAGTGGCTGGTGGGTTTGAACCCGCCTTCTGGTTAGGCACTATGCTACCGGAGCTCCTTGCCATACGTTAGGTTCTCCTCAAAACAGAGTCTGAGACAAGAACTTGAGTGCAGATATTGAGTGAAGAAGTAAAACAGAGATGTAGGAAAAGCCATTACAAGGGTGCTTTACTGAGATCACTGCTGTAGTTGATGAGAACTCAATTCCACAGGCTTTTTGAGAAGCTACTGAATGACTCTTAGAAGTCTCTCCTTCAAGGAACTGGAGGGTGGAACTTCACTCACTGTTCCCATCTATTGGTTTAGGATTAGCCTAGAGAACAGTAACTTCCCTATACTTGGTTGCTCTTGCCTATGGGCCAAGCCATCTGCCACAGTATCAGAGAAAGCCCTGAGGCAGAAAGACATATGTATGGATTTGAAGTGGGATGTAACTGGAGGAGTCCATGGGTGGCTCAACTACTAGCTGAAAAGTTGGCAGTTTGAACCCACCCAGAGGTGCCTTGGCAAACAGACTTGGTAGCTTGCTTGCAAAAGGTCACAGCCTTGAAAACCCTATGGAGCAGTTCTACTCTGCACACGTGGGGTCACCATGAGTCAGAACTGACCTGACAGCAAGTAACAACAATGACATTATCTCACCAAACGGCTCACTATTTTTTATACTTTCTTCTGACATCATATATGATGCATGTATATTATAGAAAATTTCAAAGATGCTAAAAATAATAAAGAATAACATTAGCAATCCCTCATAATCCACCACCCAGAAGTAACCACTGAAAGCATTTTGGTATACATATTATTTATACAACGTGGAGTTGGATTCAGTTTTCTCTGTCTCTTCTAGTTTTCATGCAAAAGTAACCAGGAATCGATATCCAGACTGACTTCAACCATGTAACATAAATGTGTTAGAAGTAGGAACTATGTATACCAAAAAGAAATTAAGTGCTGTAAGAAGGCCTTAGAGCTGAGACCAGAACATCCACTGCCATAGAGTCAATTCTGATTCATAGTGACCCTACAGGACAGAGTAGAACTTCCCCATAGGGTTTCCACTGCTGTAATCTTTATGGAAGTAGACTGCCACATCTTTCTTCTGCGGAGCAGCTCCTGGGTTCAAACCGCTGATCTTTCAGTTAGCAGCCATGCACTTACCTACTGTGTCACCAGGGCTCCTTGAGACAGAATGGAGCTCTCCAAATCCCAATCCAGTGCTCTATGATATGAAGTTGCCTCTGTTTACCTCTTCTTCCTCTCCCACATAACTGTGAATTCAGGATTCAGAAACTTAGGTTCGGGCTGAAATTTTCCCAAATAATTATGTGCACTTACAACTGTCTGTCTACATATGTCTACAATATTGTGCAAAGAAGTGCTATCTACCAACAGGGCCACTGTGAGAGTCCAAGGAGATAGCATAAATAAGAAAGCATGCACTAAGGGTTCTGTAAGTGTGACTGGGGTGCACATATGTGTGCCGAGAGGGGCAGAGCAGGAATCCCACCTCTGTTTTCTCCCCGTGTCGTCATGTGCAAGCACGCAATGTTCAGTTGCCCATGCCGGACTAGAAAATAACAACCTTCTCTGCCAGACAGGTGGTTCTGCCAGGTCTCTTCCATGCCTGGGAGGATTCGTTTTTCCATAAACTTTATGGTCCTTTGCAAAGAGTGACTACAAGGGTTGCAGCTGTTGCGAGCTCCTGTGAGCAGATGTTCATGACTAAAGATCTCAGGGAAATTATGCATCAGCCTTTTAAGTCAATGAGCTAAAACCCAACATAACGTTCTGGGCTCATTTAGGATTTTTCCCCCTTACAGCAGGCTGTGAATCAGAAGCAATGAAACAAATGCATTTCCTAGGGAGTAGCCCATGGTCACTGACATCACAGATAAGTCCCACCTCTGTCTTAGCACTATGACTGTCTTTCTCCTGAGCTGACAACACACACCCTGTGGAACTAGAGGAGTAATATATGCAGGGACTCTGTGGGTAGCAAAAAAGTGACACTTCTCTCAGCTCTCTTCCCATAAGCAGCTTCCAACCCCACTACCATCATCGCCCATGCCGTGGGCGACAGACTCAGAGCCTCCGAAATAAGCTGTCCGATTATTTAACCTCCCTCTCGTGCTGGAACCCAGGATGGTCTGCTAAAAGATCACATATAATAATCTTGAAGTCTTAAGGGACTTTTAGTAATACAGCAGTAGAAGGAAGGAACTGCAACTCCTCCCTCCCTCCTTTGTTCCCTCCCTCCC
>NW_006922562.1:121183-123725 GCF_000298275.1 Orycteropus afer afer
GTCTAAACACACTTTTGGGGGGGGAGGGATCAAGTTACTTGTGTAATGCTATGCATCACTCTTCTTCAAGAGTAAGAACAGGGTGTAACATTCTCACTATCATGAGAAAACAAGGATACAGGCTGTTCTTTTCCCTCCCCTCCACCCAACTGTTCCCTCCTTTGCATCTTTGCCCCCAGCACTGAAGCTCAGAAGTAAACGAGTGATGAATAGCAATCTCTCTGGCATGATGTTTCAACACTAGGGCAAGACATTGCCAAAAGAAGACCCCAAGAAATTTTCAGAAGCAGAATCTGTTCATGAACTCACTCTGTCCCTCCCTCAGACAACTAAAAAGAGTGCAGTTTGGTTCACAACAGGAATATAGAGAGTGATTACCTTTGAAACAGAACTGGGGGCAAAGCCATGAGGAAAATACTGGAGCCACATCAAATGGCTGAGAGAACGGATTCCCAGAAAGGCTGGCACTGCGAACAATTCCTAACCAGCAAACAAATAAGACCTTCATTGCTGAGCCCATCCCAAGTCAAGCAGCCAGGATCCACCCTGGTTCTGTCGGTGGCTGTTGGCAAAGATCCAGGTTTCCTTAGTTTATCCAAACTGGTTTGTCCATCTCTCACTTAGATGTGCCGAGTTTGTTTTCAAAAATCATTGCCAAGAGCTTCTCTCAGTCTGACTGACTCACCAGACCCATCTTTCGTGGTGTGAACCAGGGCTGCTTTGTAAGTGTGGTGGTCAGAAGTTGAAGAATTTCCTATCTGACGGCTTCTATTTTCTCTGTGAAAATGTTGTTTATTTGCTGTAAGTTTAGTGCAGCTGATGTGTGTGTTAGGGAAGAGTAGTGTTGAGGGAAAAGAAGTTTGAAAATAACCCTTGTAGAAAATGGGAGAAAGAAGGGTAAAGTCTAACAGGTTTCAGACCCTAGTTGACTTGGACAATCTGACCTTGTGCATTCCATCGTATGATATTTTTCTCCATGAACCTAGATATGGATTGAAAATACTAAATAAAACATTCAAGTGCTAAAATTATCTCAGAGTGGTAAAATTATGGTTAAAAAGTATTCCTCCCGTCAACTGTTGTCTCTTGCTCAGTTAAATATTTAGTCTTAAAGGTAAACTCTAAATTACTACTGATGCGATCATTTCCTGATCATTATAATAATGTTCAAGATTGATGTAAACAGAGAAGAATTGGTTCATCTTTTCTAGACATAAGAAAGCATGTGCTCTGTGAGTTAGTGAGCAAATGCATATGTGTGAAATCTCAAGGCCAGCAGCTCATTGTTCGGCCCTGCCATCCTCAATCTTAAAGTACATTAATGCTGTTTGAACCCACCAGCAGCTCTGTGGGAGAAAGATGTGGCAGTCTGCTTCCAGAAAGCTTTGGGAACCCCACAGGACGGTTTGACTCTGTCCTATAGGGTCATTGTGAGTCAGAATTGACTTGACAGCAACAGCTTTGGTTTTCTGTTTGACTTCCGTCGAGAGGGGCTTATGCACATCAAAGAGGGGCTGGTTTTCTACTGAAAGAGAAACATGTTTCCGTTAGAACCCAACAGTAAACCAAGCACAACAGCTTGCTGGGGAACTGGCCATCCATGGCAGGGTCCCAATTTTTGTAACTTTGTGACAGCCACTGTTGGTTGCCTATTTCAACACTTGCCATACTCTTCTTTTCAGTAATAGTAACCCCATTTTATTCAATATAACCATGGGCTAGCTGTGACTAAGCACTAGCCAGTGAAATGTAAAAGGAAATATAAATGGCTCATAGGATATCTCCTTAAAGAAGAGGGAATCCCCTCGACTGCCTCTTTCTCCTCCCATGAGTGGGACTCATAGGTGGAATGATAAGTGTATGTTTAACTTTATAAGAATCTCCCAAAACTGTTTTAACCCACTAACAACGTATAAGAGTTCCAATTGATCCCCATCCTCATCGGCATTTAGTGTTGTCAGAAGCTCTGGAGGCGTAGTGGGTAAGGCATTTGGTTGCTAACCAGAAGGTCAGAGGTTCAAACCCACCAGTTGCTCTGTAGGAGGAAGATGAGGCAGTTTACTTCCATAAACATTTACAGCCTTGGAAACTCAATGGGGGCCACTGGGTTTGTTTTCTGGCTCGTTTTAGTAGATGTGTAGTGGTATCTCATTACGGTTTTAAAGGCTCAGATTCTTTGCCACATTGAGATTCATCCATGTTATTGCATTATATCACTGCTATTGTTGTTATGTGCCATCAAGTCAGCTCTGACCCATATCGATCCTATGTACAACAGAAGCACTTACATGCTTCTGTAATAATCTCAGAAGCATTATGCTAAGTGAAATGCTTAGCATTAGTGCTTCAGACTTGAAGCACTTACTGATTATTATATCACTAGTTTGTCCATTTTTATTGTTCAATATGGGTGTGATGACTGGAGAGTCAGGCATCATATGGGCCCATGAAGGAGCATAGAAAAAGGAAGCTACATGTCCAGGATTAAAAAAGCAATAAGATACCTGTTGTTGTTGTTGTTATGTGCCGTCGAGTCAGACCC
>NW_006922562.1:123920-125318 GCF_000298275.1 Orycteropus afer afer
CCAGCCTTCTGGTCAGCAGTCACGTGCCTTAGGCACTACACTACCAGAGCTCCCAAGATACCTACAAGTATTCATGTAATAACATGAAGCCACCATCCTAGCTCTGGCCTATTACCTCCAGATTTCTTTTGCTTGAGAGAAAAATAAAATTATTTTAAAGCCAAGTATAATGTACAATTTGCATACAATAAAATTCACCCTTTTTAAGTATACAATTTGATGAGTCTTTTTTGCACAAATTTATGCAGTCCTATAACCACCAAACAATCAAGATGTAAGACAATTCCATCCCATCCCCAGGAAATTCCCTCATGCTCCTTTGCATTCTATCCTTCCCTATACCCTCAGCCTCTGGCAACCACTGATCTGATTTCTGTCCAAAGAGTTTTGCCTTGTCCAGAATATCACATAATTGGAATCATACAGTATGCCGTCTTTTGTGTCTAGCTTTTTCACTTAGCATAATGCTTTGGAGATTCATCCATGTCATTGCATTATACACTAGTTTGTTCGTTTTTATTGCTGAGTCACCACAATTTGTTTATCAATTCACCACTTGATGAACATTTGGGCTGTTTCCAGTGTTGGTAATTATAACTAAAGCTGCTATAAATATTTGTGTACAAGTTCGACTGTGGACATATTTCACTTCTCTTGAGTGGGATTGATATGCAGAATGATACATGTATGTTTAACTTTGTAAGAATCCACCAAAACTGTTTTCACCCACCAACCCAATTGCTCCTGATCCTGGTCAGCACTTGGTATTGTCAGAATTTTTTGTCTTAGCCATTCTAGCAGGTGTGTAGGGGTACCTCACTGTGGTTTTAATATTCATTTCTCTAATAAATAATAAAGGAGCCCTGGTAGAGCAGTGGTTTAGTACTCAGCTGGTAACCAAAATGTGGGTGATTTGAATCCAGCAGCTGCTCCTTTGGAGAAAGAGGTGGCAGTCTACTTCCATGAAGATTTACAGCCTTGGAAACCCAATGAGGCCATTGTACTCCATTCCATAGGGTCTTTATGTTTCAGAATCAATTCAGCGGCAAAAGGTTTTGATAATTAATAATGCTGAGCATCTTTCCACGTATTTATTTGTCATTTATACTTCTTCTTTTGCAAAACGTGTGTTCAGATCTTTTGCCCACATTTTAAATTGTCTTATTATTGGGTTGTGAGAGCTTTTAATATATTTAAGATATAAGTCCATCACGAGGTATGTTGTTGTTATTGTTAGGTGCAGTTGAATATGTTTTGAGTCATAGTGACCCTGTGTACAACGGAACAAAACACTACCCAGTCTTGTGCCACCCTCACAATCATTGCCATGTTTGAGCCCACTGTTGCAGCCACCATTTCAATCCATCTTGTTGAGGGTCCTCCCCTGTTTTGCTGATC
>NW_006922562.1:126428-126906 GCF_000298275.1 Orycteropus afer afer
GGGTTTGAACCACCAGCCTCCTGGTTAGCAGTCAAGTGCTTTAGGCACTATGTTACCAGAGCTCCTTTGTTTTCCTTATATTGAGGTGTAATCCATACTGAAGACTGTAGTCTTTAATCTTCATCAGTAAGTGCTTCAAGTCATCCTCACTTTCAGCAAGCAAGGTTGTGTCATCTGTGTACTCGCAGGTTGCTAATGAGTCTTCCTCCAATCCTGATGCCATGTTCGTCTTCATATAATCCAGCTTCTCATATTATTTGTTCCACAAACAAGTTGAATAAGTATGATGAAAGGATACAACCTTGACACACTCACTTCTTGACTTTGAGCCATGCAGTATCCCCTTGTTCTGTTTGAATGACAACCTCCTGATCTATGTACAGTCAAGTGTTCTGGAATTCCCATTCTTCTCAATGTTATCCATAATTTGTTATGATCCACACAATCAAATGCTTTTGCATAGTCAATAAAACACAAG
>NW_006922562.1:130571-137759 GCF_000298275.1 Orycteropus afer afer
AAATATAATTCTTTTGAATTCCTTATCAGAGAGTTTCAATGCTGCTTTTTCCTCAAGGATGTGTTTTAGATCTGTATCCTGGTCCCTTGTTTCTCCTGGTTTATCTTGCTTCTTTGTGTGAACTGTGATGTTCTGTTGTCTCTGAGACACTGTGACGTTTGTGTTTATATTTAATTGGTGATTGTATGTTGGAGTGACTTGCCCACAATTTTCATTTTCTTTATTTGGACATTATCTATGTAAGCAGGTGCTTTGCTCCTTTATTCGCTAGTTGGCAGCACTTATACACTCACCACCTGTCTCTTTTACCATTGTAAACCTCTCATATGTCCCTGCCATCCTTGGCAAATGGAGCCTCTTCTTAGGTCTCTGGAATCCAAGTGAGAATGCTGTCACTTTAAATATCCAAAATGGCCACCGCCTGTAAACATTCAAAATGGCTGCCACTTGTAAATATTCAAAATGGCTACACCCTGGGTCACTTTAAATATCCAAGATGGCCACAACCTGTAAACATTCAAAATGACTGTGCCCTGGGTCACTTTAAATATCCAAGATGGCCATGGCCTGTAAACTTTCAAAATGGCTGTCACTTGTAATCATTCAAAGTGGCTGCACCCTGGGTCACTCTAAATATTCAAGATGGCAGCACCTGTAAACTTTCAAAATGGCTGCATCCTGGGTCACTTTAAATATCCCAGATGCCACAGAATGTAACCTTTCAAAATCAAAATGGCTGCTCCGAGTCACTTTAAATATTCAAGATGGCCATGGTCTGGAAAAATTCAAAATGCCTGCAGCCTGTGTCCCTTTAAATATCCAAGAGGGCCACAGCCTATAAACATTTAAAATGGCTGCTCCCTGGGTTCCCTTAAATATCCAATATGGCCACAGATTATAAATGTTCAAAATGGCTGCACCCCAGGTCACTTTAAATATGCACAATGTGCATGGCTTGTAAACTTTCAAAATGGCTGCCACTTGTAAACATTCAAAATGGCTGCAGCCTGGGTCACTTTAAATATCCAAGATGGCCACGGCTTGTAAACATTCAAAATGGCTGCACCCTCTGTCTCTTTATATATCCAAGATGGTCACGGCTTTTAAACTTTCAAAATGGCTGTGCCCTGGGCACTTTAAATATCCAAGATGGCCACAGCTTGTAATCTTTCAAAATGGCTGCCACTTGTAATCATTCAATATGGCTGCACCCTGGGTCCCTTTAAATATCCAAGATGGCCACGGCCTGTAAAAATTCAAAATGGCTGCACTCTTGGTCCCTTTAAATATCCAAGATGGCCATGGCTTGTAAATGTTCAAAATGCCTGCCACTTGTAACCATTCAAAATGGCTGCACTCTGGGTCAATTTATATATCCAAGATGGACACAGCTTGTAAACTTTCAAAATGGCTGCCACTTTTAAACATGCAAAATGGCTGCACCCTGGGTCACTTTAAATATCCAAAATGGCCACTGTCTGTAAACAATCAAAATGGCTGCACCCTCCGGACAGGTGAAAATCCACAGCTCAGGTCGTCTCCCTCCTTGCTGTTTCCCTTCCTATTTATAGGCCACCAGCACAGTTGTCCCTGCAGCCCTTGGCAACCAGGCCTGATTTTCAGGTCAATTCTCAGATCCCAACACCACTTGGAAATATTCAGGCTGTTAGTCCTGTCAGAGTAGCCGACAGTCTGCAGCTTTGTCCATCTTTGTACTCACTGTTTTCATGAGTCCCAGATCTCCTACCTCAGGCCCAGGCCTTAATAAATTGAGCCATCCCCAAGCAAAAAGCAGCCCCCAGCACTGACTGTAAATCTAAGTAAAATGAAATCCCTGACAACTTCAATATTTTCTCCGTTTATTGTGATTATTGGTCCAGTTGTGAGGATTTTTGTTTTCTTTATGTTGAAGTATAATCCATTTGGAAGGCTGTAGTCTTTGATCCTCCTCAGGATGTGCTTTATGTCCTTTTCACTTTTAGCAAGCAAACTGTATCATCTGCATATCACAGAGCTATGTATCAAAGGATATGTTGTTGTTATGTGCCATCAAGTCGGACCCAACTCATTGGAAGGGACCACTCCTTGGAAGGGGGTATCACTAAGGAAGTGGATTGCCCAACCTTCCTTCCAAAGAGTGGCTGGTATGTTTGAACCACCAGCCTTCTGGTTAGCAGTCAAGTGCCTTAGGCACTATGCTACCAGAGCTCCTATCAAAAGATATGTACTTTGTAAATATTTTCTTCCAGAGTGTGACTTGTTCTTTCCTTTCTTAACAGTGTCTTTTAAGGAGATGTTTTCAGTTTTGATGAAGTCTAATTTACCAATTTTTTCCTTTCAGTTTGTTTTTTTGTGTCCTATTTAAGAATACTTTGCCAAAATCCTCCAACTTTTATTTTTTTCCTAGAGTTTTTATACTTCTAACTTTTATATTTTAGTTTATGATACATTTCAAATTAATTTTTACATATGGTGCATGGTAAGGTGGGAAGTTCATGTTTTTTACATACAGTTACCAAATTATTCCAGAACCATTCATTGAAAAGACTATCCCTGTCATATTGAATTACCTTGGTGCCTTTGTAAAAAATTAATTGACCATATATGTGTTGTTGTTGTTATGTTCCGTTGAGTCGGACCCGACTCATAGCCACCCCTCCTTGGGTTTCCGAGGCAGTATCTCTACGGAAGTAGATTGCCCCATCTTCCTTCTGAGGAGTGGCTGGTGGGTTTGAACTGCCAGCCTTCTGGTTAGCAGTCAAGTGCCTTAGGCACTATGCTACCAGAGCTCCTGACCATATATGTAGTGGACTATTTCTAGACTAGGAGCTCTGGTAGCATAGTGGCTAAAGCACTTGACTGCTAACTAGAAGGCTGGTGGTTCAAACCCACCAGCCACTCCTCGGAAGGAAGGTTGGGCAATCCTACTTCCGTAGTGATACTGCCTCGGAAACCCAAGGAGGGGTCGCTATGAGTCGGGGCCAACTCGATGGCACATAACAACAACAACATTTCTAGACTATTCTGTTTCACTGATTTCTACGACAACACCATGCTGTCATGATTACTGTAGTTGTATAAGAAGTCTTGTAATACATTAGTGAGATTCTTCCAACTTTGTCCCTCTTTTTTCAAAATTATTTTGGTTGTTCTAGTTCCTTTAATTTTCCATATGAATTTCAGTTTCTACAAAAAAGACTTCTGGGATTTTCACTGGGATTTCATTGAATCTAGACAATTTTGTAAGAATCAACATCCTAGTAATACTGAGTCTTCTGGTCTATGAACATGGTATAATATGAAAGAAAAAAAATAAGAGTCTATCTTAAGACAATGCCACTTGGAGTTTTTTGTTGTATGCAGCCAAGCTTAATGGTAAGCAATACAGAGGTATTCACAACAGATATTTGATTAAAATAAACAGGTGGCAGTGGTAAAATAAATAAACAAATAAAATAATTGGGGCATGTCAAAAAGACACAGGAGCCAACTTGAAAGTGTTCCTGATGACCAAAGCTTGAACAACTGGAACAATAAAATAAATAATAATAGTATTGGATTATAAACCAAAGAATAAATATCCATAAATTCATACTGATATAAATGATTGAATAAATAAATTGGAAAGAAGAGGAAAATATTCCTTCCAGAAGAACTCCAATTAATAAATATAGAATGAGGGGAACAGAAAATCTTCCTTAGAATACTACAGCAATAATTGCTGGAGACAAATCATTCGTCAAATTGTACACTTTGGATATGTGCAATTTAGTGCACATCAACTATACCCTAATAAAGCTGAAAATATGCTAATTTCATTGTGTTTTCATATTCCAACGAGATGTTAATGATTTGGTGCTTTCACTCAAATAGAGAAGGTGAACTTCCTGTAAGCAAAACGACTGTTCTAATACCTACAGTTCAGGTATCAGACCATATTCAAAGGCGTATCAGAGTATACAGCAGACTCAGTCAGTGCCCTGACTAAATGTCCTCATCCTGACCACTTCGATGCATGACTGGCTCAACTTCCAACAGCCAGCACGATGTGTTTGCCTGAGGGCTTTCTCTAACTGCTGGAGCCCACTTTGAGTGCTCAGATGTCAGGCCAGACATGTCAAGAAATGAATGCCCCCAGAGAAATGCGCTCAAATAGTGACTGACGAGATTGGCTGGTACATAGATACCCCAATATATTCACGTCTTAGTTGGAGTAACTCTGAAATGCATGTTCTGTGCTGTTTCCAAAGTTCTACAACATGGTTATGGTCTCCAGTTATGACAGTGCTAACTGACTTGGTAACATGTCTTTCATTGGTTGCCTTCCCATCATTGTCTCACTTCTCCACCTCCCTATTGCCATTTCCTTTGCTTCCAAATAAACTACTTGTGCTTGAATCCTTGTTTCAAGGTTGGCTTCTGGGGTAACCCAAACTAAGACAAAGACGGAGTGTGCTCCATCAGGGAATAGATGAGCAACTCTTAGAAAAGTTGCTGAGGAACATGTTGTTTTTGTTGTTAGGTTCCATCAAGTTGGTTCTGATTTATAGTGACCCCATGTACAATAGGATGAAACACTGCTTGATCCTGTGCCATCCTCACAATCATTGCTATATTTGAGCCCATTCTTGAAGCCACTGTGGCAATCTTGCTGAGGGTGTCCCACTTTTTCACCGACCTACTTTCCCAAACATGATGTTCTTCTCCAAGGACTGGTCCTTCCTGATAACACGTTCAAAGTACGTGAGATGAAGTGTCGTTGTCTGTGCTTCTAAGGAGCATTCTGGCTGTTTTTCTTCCAAGACAGGTTTGTTCATCCTTCTGGCAGTTCATGGTATATTCAATAGTCTTCGACAACGCCCTATGTCAAAGGCATCACGTTTCTGGTTGTCTGTATTCATTGCCCAGCTTTCACATGCATATGAGGTGACTGAAAATATCATGGCTTGTATCAATCTCACCTTAGTCTTCAAAGTGACACCTTTGCTCTTTAACACTTAAAAGAGGGCTTTTGCAGCAGATTTGCCAGTGAAAATCCGGTGTTTGATTTCTTGACTGCTGCTTCCTTGGGTGTTGAGTGTGGATCCAAGTAAAATGAAATCCTTGGGAACTGCAATCTTTTCTCCGATTATAATGATGTTGCTTATTGGTCCAGTTGTGAGGATTTTTGTTTTACATTGAGGGTCAATCCATACTGAAGGCTGTAGTATGTGATCTTCATCAGTTAGTGCTTTAAGTCCTCTTCACTTTCAGCAAGCAAGGTTGTGTCATGTGCATACCACAGGTTGTTAATGAGTCTTCCTCCAATCCTGATGCCACATTCTTCTTCATATAGTCTACCTTCTCGGATTATTTGCTCAGTATACAGATTGAATAAGTATGGTGAAAGGACACAACCCTGATGCAGTTTTTTTCCCTGATTTTAAAGCATGCAGCATCCCTTTGTTGTGTTCAAATAACTGTCACTTGGTCTATATAAAGGTTCCACATATGAGCAATTAAGTCTTCGAGTATTCTCATTCTTCACCACGTTTGCTATCATTTGTATGATCCACACAGTCAAATGACTTGGCACAGTCAATAAAACACAGGTAAACATCTTTCTGGTATTCTTTGCTTTCAACCAAGACTCATCTGACATCAGCAATGATATTCCTTGTTCTATGTCTTCTGAATCTGGCTTAAATTTCTGGCAGTTCTCTGTTGATGTACTGCTGCAGATTTTTTTAAAAAAAATACTTTCAGCAAAATTTCACTTGCATGTGATATTAATGGTATTGCTTGATAATTTCCACATTCTTTTGGATCACCTTTCTTTGGAATTGCCATGAATACAGATACCAGAGCTACATTCCAGGCTGTGTGATGCTCCCCTTCCTAACGTCATTTTTACACAGCATCAGTCTGCAAGTGTGGTAAGAAAGGCAGCATTCACGACCCTACTCTTGAACTGGGCAGTAAATAATGATCCTGCAGGACTGATGGAGACAAGAATAGAATCTCTTGCAGAAACACTGGAAGCACCCAATGTTCCCCTGTGATAATCATGACTACTCACAGAGGTCAGGAAAGGCTTTCTATCTTTTGGCCTCTCCCCACACTTCCTACCCCAACCCCAGGAAAAGGAAAATTCCTGGTGGACGACATAATGTTGGACGTTAAATACACACTTTGCATTAGTTTTCTGTTGCTGCTATTAAACTTACCATAAACTTAGAGGCTTCAAACAGCATCAGTGTATTATCTCACAGTTCAAGTGAGAAGTCTATGTACAACATGGTTCAGCTTAGTCCTCAGTTTCACAAAAACAAAATCAAGGTGTCACGGGGTGCATTTCTTTCTAGCAGCTTCCAGGCTCACTCAAATTGTTGGCAGAATTCAGTTCCTAAGGAGCTCTGGTGGCATAGGGCCTAAGGCATTTGACTGCTAACCAGAAGGCTGGTGGTTCAAACCCACCAGCCACTCCTCAGAAAGAAGACTGGGCATCTACTCCCACAGTGATATCACCTCGGAAACCCAAGGAGAGGTCGCTATGAGTCGAATCAACTCAATGGCAATGAGTTTGTTTTTTATGGTTATTGGGCTGAAATCTCCATTTCCTTGCTGGCTGTCAGCTGGAGCCTCTCTCAGCTCCTTAAGCTCTGTGAAAATCACTCCTAATTTTTTGAGATAAACTCTTCTCTATTTTTGCCTTCTGTTGAGACACTGAGGGACAATTCTTGGAAGCTTTCCAGGGGTCTCCTGGTTTGATTTGAGGGAATCTGTGAGTCATACCTCTAACCTCTCCAAAGTCCATCTTCAAATCCTTCCTATGTCTCATGTCTCCCTGTCTTCCTGTTCTGCATTTAGGGGCTCATGTGATTACATTTGAGTCTGACTACAGTGAAACCATCAGACAGCCTGGAATGTGAGTTTGGGGGTGGTGTGGGAGTCTCTGAATACTCCAGGACAATCTCCCCATTTTAAGGTCAGCTGATTAGTCAACTTAATCACATCTGCAAAGTCCCTTTGCCTTGCAACATAATATAACCACAAGTGTAATACTAGAGGGTGGAGATTATGGGGGCTAAAATTCTGCTCAGCAATCTGTTCTCTGGTGGCCCCCAGGATTCAACTCCACCCACATGGAAAATATATTCACCTCATCCCAAGGTCCCCAAAGTTCTCATTCTATTATAGCAGCAACTC
>NW_006922562.1:138269-141576 GCF_000298275.1 Orycteropus afer afer
TTTTAAATCCAGGCAGGCAAACTCCATTGTGTTTCAAGGTCCGAGAATAATCCCATGTTGGATCTCCATTTTACCTTCGAGGCTCTCAGCTCCACCACTGGTCTCTTTGCTCTATCCTCTGGGCTCTTGGTTCTACCCTGAGTCATTCTTATTTATTTATTTTAATGAAAGTTATCACATGTTTGCGGCTGAATATTTTTTTATCAGCCTGCTTCCTGCCAGTAGGATTTTGGAGATCCAAAAGCCTTTTTTTTTTTTTCCATTTTGTACTCTCTCTGATCCTCTCAGTCCATGCTAATGATGTTCCTCTTAGTACAAAATTCTCAAGAACTTTGTGGATTTCCCATGTATGTCACAGTGATTCACTCTATTAGACAGAAGCCAGGTTCACAAATATTTTTGAGATATACTCCTCTATTTGGGGCCGCTATTGAGATGCTGAGGGACAATGCCCTTAAGCTTTCTAGAGGTCCCTTGGCTTGACTGAGGGGATCTTTGAATCACACCTTCATCTCTTCAAAAAGCCTTTTGTGTGAATAAATACTCTAATTTTGCCATTTGGATAGATAAAGCATCCCAAATCATCAAGTTCTGCTTCTTTTTTATTTAACAATTCTTCCCTCAATTTTTCTCTCTCCTCTCACATTTCACTATATACAGCAAGAAATCAGGCTACACCTTCAACACATGGAGATCTCCTCAGCTAAGCATCCAAATTCATAATTCACAAGTTCTGCTTACCACCTAACTGCAGGACATAATTCTGTTCAGCCTCTTGGCACTGTATAACAAGGATTTCCCTTACTCCAGTTTCCAATAATATGTTCCTCACTTCCTTATGAGTCCTTACCAGCAGCATATTCTAAGTTCTGATTTCTGCTAAATGAGTTCACAATGCTTTAGGCTTTCTCTAAGGCACTCCAGGATTTCTCTCTAATTCTTTCTTCCCTCTGAGCTCTCACCAAGTCTTTAATATCTTTATTTCTACTAACAATCTATTATGGGTTTAATTGTGTCCCCAAAGAAGATATATGTTGAAGTCCTAAGCCCTGTGTGGCCTTATTTGGAAACAGGTTCTTTGTAAATGTAATTAGTTAAGTTATTCTGAGGTCATACTGGAGTAGAGTTGGTGCAATATGACTGGTGTCCTTATAAAAAGAGAAAAGACACATACATAGACAATGGAGGCAGAGATTGAAGCTATGCTAACACAAGCTATGGAACATCTGGGTCTACTAGAAGCTACAAGAGACAAAAAATGATCTTCCTCAAGAGCCCTCAGAGAGGGATGGTCCTGCCAACACTCTGAATTTGGACTTCTAGCTTCCAAGACTGTGAGAGAATAAGTTTCAGTTGTTTCAAGCCACCCAGCTTGTGGTAAGTTGTTACAACAAACCTAAGCAGTCTGTTCAAGACAACAAGGCTTTTTTTTTTTTTTTTTAAATATCATGCCACCATGTCTTGGGTAAATTACTTCACTTCTCACGGTTAAAGAATTCCTCATCTGCATAATAACTCTAGTTACAATATTTAGTAGACAGAATACACCACAGAGTCATCATAATCATTATCTGAGTGGCTTTTAGATATCAGCCATTACCAGGCTCCACAAGAACAATGTCATCAAATGATCCAGTGGTCACATTTTGGCCAGTTCAAGGGAGCCAGGAATCAGAACCAATCTGTTTGCCTGCCTTGAAATCAGGGGTGGGCTGGTAGTCTCTGAGATGGTCTGAGATAGTGGCCCCTGTGTCCTCTACTTCCCAATGCTGAGCACAGTACTAAAGCCTGGCAGACCACCAGCAACAGTCCATTTTTAATTTAACAAACAAATGGCTTACTTACTATATATCTCCATCCCATTGCCATCGAGTCAATTCTGACTCATAGTGACACCCAGTGGGTTTCCATGACTGTTAATTTTTATGGAAGTAGATTGCCTCATCTTTCTCCTGTGGAGCAACTGGTGGGTTTGAACTGCCAACCTTAGGGTTAGCAGCCACAGTATGCCACCAGAGCTCCATATTAATGTATAGGTACTATTATTAGTAACTTATAGATGAGAAATTGAGCCACAGATAAGTAGGTAACATGTCTAAGATCACATAGCTGGTGGGAATGGAGCCAGGATTGGAATCCAGGCAGTATGATTCTACATCTCATCATCTCATGCCTTTAACCACTATGCTGGAGTGTTATCCTGCAGACCATCTCCTCTTATTCATTCTAACAGTGGGATCTGAACTGCTTCCAACTGGACCATCTGAGAATTAAGAAAGAGCAGCACTTGGCAGAAGAAAGGAAGAGGAGACTAAAACTAGAGTTTGAGGAGGAGATGGAAAATAAGGAAGTTGGACATTAGTTAAGTGTTAAAAGCTTAAACTTTGTTTCTCCATGTCTTCTGCCTCATTGCAATTTGAAACTGACTACCCAGGGCTCCAGACCATCATCCAGGGGATGCTGAGAAATTCTAGACTCAGAAAGCAGAGTCTCCACAGAGCTCTTCCCACACACAGAAAAACCAAACCCATTGCTGAGTCAATTCCAACTCACAGCAACCCTATAGGACAGAGTAGAACTGGTATAATATTGATGGATGCGGACTGCCGTATCTTTCTCCCATGGAGCAGCTACTGGGTTCAATGGCCCCATCTTTGAGTTAGCAGTAGGGCACTTAACCACTGTGCCAGAGCCCAGGAGGGCTGAACTCAACATTGGAGACAATAAACCTTGATTGAATCATATTTTTAAATATTTTAATTATTGTGTCTATGCGGGGGGTACTATTTAAATCCTAAACTCGTGATAACCGACCAACCATTTTACCATCTAAGGGAGAATTTCTTAAGTAATCTACACATTTAATGCAATCCCGATCCAGATACCAACAAAATATTTTAAGGATATGGAAAAACCAATTACTAACTTCATATGGAAAGGAAGGAGACCTTGGATAAGCAGAGCACTTCTGAAGAAGAACAATGTGGGAGGTCTCACACCTGGATCTTAAAACCTACTATACAGCAACAGTAGTCAAAACAGTGTGGTATTGGTACAATGATAGACAGATAGACCAATGGATCAGAATCAAAAGTCCAGAAATAGACCCATCCATCTATGGACACTGATCCTTGACTGTGTTGGATTGGGTTCTCTAGAGAAACACAAAAACCAGCAAAGTATATTTATATATTTATAGAGAGAGAAAGAGAGAGAGAGAGAAATTTATCTTAGATAAATGGCTCACAAGCGTGTAGAAGCCGACAAGTTCAAGCTGAAAAGTTCGTCTCTGGAGGGGGATGGGGCC
>NW_006922562.1:159523-170617 GCF_000298275.1 Orycteropus afer afer
TGCTACTTTGGGCGTCCCTGAGTTGTCTCTCCTCACCTGTAACCCTGGGGTTGATATCTCTTCCAATATCATGTAAAAATGCATCCTCTGAGGCTCTCCCTACTCAGTCATACTATCCTCCACCCCAGTTCTCAGCTGTCGCTTACCTATTTTTGGAAACGTCGTCCCCTCAGTCACCAAAAAGGAAGTAAGGGAGCTTAGCTCGCAATTTCCTCTTCAGCCTTTTCTTCTGAGGGTTGTTCTTCCCCAACTGTCGGCTCCTGTCAGGAAAGTTTCCAGCTCCTTTGAACGTCTCCCCACCCCCAATGCCGGGCCTCGGGGCGCGGCTGGCTAGGCACTCGGTGGCTGCCTCTCCTAGGTTCCCGAAGTGGTCACAGCTCCCGCAGCTGCCACGGCAAAAAAAAAACTTGGGACACTTGGGGTTGGATAATGGTTGTGGGGACTGTTCTATGCATTGTGGGATGTTTTGCAGCATCCGTGGCCACTGCCCACTCGATGTTCCCCTAGTTGTGATGACCAAAAATGCCTCCAGCCATTGCCAAATGGCCGGGGGGGGGGCAGCAGGGACAGAATGGCACCCAGTTGAGCACCACTGGACTAGTCTTATAGTAGAAAAAGGAAGGGAAGAAGAGATCTGTTCCAGGGGTACTGGGCCTAGCTTAGAAATGCTGCCAGGACCCTCGAAGTTCTCCCTTCTGCCTTCCCTCAGAAGGTGAACCACGGCTTTATAAAAAAGGAGACAAACTGAGAGAGAAGGGCTGTGCAGCACAGAGCTGTAAACAGGAGAGCTGCACCCCAATTCCACAGAGCACCTTTCCAACAGATACAATGTGAACAGCATCCCTTGCAGGTGAGCAGTGTGATGGCCCTGGATATAAACTATTGCAAAGCCCACACCTCCCTCAATCTATAAATTCTGCCCCTTTTCCATCCCACCCCATTATCCATATCCATGCATACAAAAGCCTTGTGTAAATGGTGTTTTGGGGAAACTGGCAATCCATGTATTGAACTAATTCCTGCAACGCATATCAGAGCCAGAAGTGACTAGGATAAAAAACATCCAGCCCCTCCATCGCCTCCACCATTGCCTCGCAGATCCCCAGAAAGATTGGGATGCAGGCTCCCACTACACATGGATTGAGACTCGAGTCCATTTCATTTGAATTTCAAAGGGCCTGCATCACAATTCTCTGTATCTGTATTTAATTTGCTTTGCTTTCCTTTATTCCATTCCCCAAGAATTATCATTCCTCCCCTTAGCTTTCCTTCTGGAGTGGAGGAATGTGCTCTGTTCTGCAGGGGTCTCCCAAGGATGGGAGAGGGCCACCCCAGGCACAGGAATTAGGGGTTGCATGCTCTGTAGAAAAATGTCAAACAACAGTAATATTCCTCCCCTAAATATCTTCATTGGTCTATGTTCTAAACAATCACTGGGGCTACTGCTGATCTGTTATCAGTCTTTTAATGAGCACGGTATTCTACGTGGAAGCTAATTTGGAGAATTCCTAGTTATGTACATGCAGACTCAGCTATGCATGTTTAATTTGAAAGTAACTTCATTATAGTTCAGAATTATTCGAGATCACTTCAGGTGCGGTTCAAGCCTCCAGTCCCTGTGGTGCTTCCTATTCCTGTGTTCACAGAGTAGACAGGAAATAAACAGCGGTCGCACAAAGACAAAGGAACAAAATACTTCTGTCAACAGAGATTGCAGTTTGAGGGACATCGCCTCTTCTCTTCTTTGAGCCAACTCTTCCAGATACCTCGCCATCACCTCCACGCCAGCTCAGGACATCATTGGGGGAATGCTTTTGAACAAAAAGTACATTGACTAGACGAAGCAATTAAACCTAGCCCCGCATTAAGCCAAGTTTTTAATGCAGTGGATCTAAAGTGTACCCTGAATTAACCATGCTATCCAGTGTCTGTCAACTGTTTACTGTTTGCAGATATTTAAGGGCTTAGCTCAGCTCACCAAACGGTTAAAATAACCAAATCTCAGGGTTTTATTTATTTGGAAAGAACCTCCAGCAACTTTTTCCATCACCTGCATTAAATGCACACGAGCCCCAAGGCCAACCACATGTATTGACAACAAAGCTTCATAAAAGCCACACTTAAGTTATCATACATTTATTTTTAACATAGCACCCCAGTTTCACATCATGTACATTTTCCAAAGTTGAAGATCTTTAACCAACTCTATTCTTCACAGATTTCACGACAAGTGTGAAAGAGAGGCAGTAAGGTTAGCTTGAGTCTACAAGTCAAAACTCCAAATATAGGATATCCCCAGGGACTGATTTATGTCCAAGATCAGTATACATAATGACCCCAGCACATAGCAAATGAATGAGACTGGCTGAGTAAAACATTAACACAATTTGTTAGCACATTATCATGAAAAGACAAAAGGCATCAAATATATACTTTGCTGTTACACATTTTACTGCTCGATGCACCTGTAGTGAAAAAAAAATATACATTTTGTGACTCTTGAGGTGAAAATAGACCATCAGTTCAGTCTCTCTGTTTCCCAATAGCTATGGAGACTAAAGTGGCTCTTCTTGCCTCTGGCTCATTTAAATATCTTATTTGTGCTGAAGACAGAAAGAATGGCAGTGTTAAAGAAAAGGGGCTACCTGGTCCCCAAGATGGATGCAGATGAAGCGCTCACACAAGTGGCCTTAAGACAAAACAGGAACAACCTAACTCAGTTGATCCAATCTCCACACAATAGGGTTGTTCCATCAACTGTTCCATTCCTAGTGCAGAGTTCCTTGAAGAAGCGCTAACAGTCTAGTCCTGTTGTCCAACAGTGTGCCTTAGGACATAACTAGTACCTGCAGATTTCCTTACTGCAGTCCCCAAACTCCAGGTCAAACCTCCTCAAAGTTCGGTGGTCTTCAGTATCACAAGCCTACTTTCTCCTATCTCCCAAAATCACAAGATTAGCTTACAGCCAGGCAGGAGGACTCACAAAGCATGAGAAAGAAACATGTCCCAGTTGTTGAGAGCAGAGCAAGGCTTTTATGACTAAAACAATGGAAACCCTGCAATGCGTTTTAGCAAAGGTGTCTTTAGCATCAGGTGTGTTAGTAAATGCCTAAAAGCAAATGGATACCTGGGATGTCTTGCCCACACTAACAGACTGGCTGCTGCAGGGCAATCTTAGGATTTGCTGGTAAGGCAGCCTCTGAGAGCCTATTTTTGAGGAGGAAGGCAGCTCTTGGAGTCTGCTTGCATTGTTTTTAAAGTCTGGCCCACTATGTCTGCTGCCCTTGAAGTTGTTCTTGGGCGGGTCATGGAACTAGATGCATTTCTCACTACAAACAGGCAAAGCAGGGTGGCTATCAGAGTAATACCTTCAAATTGCCATTGCTCACTCATCTGGTGGCGTGTGTGTTAAGGGCGTGTCTCCTTCAGTCCGTGCCGAAGGAGCAGCTCGACATGCCAGGCCAGCACTCCAAAATCCCAAATCCCCACTTCTTAGCAGGAACTCCATCCACACTGATTCATGCTGCAACGCCCCCTTCCAAAACACTCAAAACTAAATGGCAAAGTCAACTGAGCCTTTGAAATCGGAGTTTAAAAGAGCACACTTGAAACCCAGTAAACCAGGTACAAAGAGAAACCAGAGTTACTAGTGTTTTACTGAAAAAGAGGAAAAAAGACCTTCCACTGATATTTCATTTTTACATTCATGACTGTTCAAACCAGAGCCAAGTAAGCCCTATTCCTATTTGTCAATAAGATGGGAGGAGCTGATGGCTAATACATTTGAAATTCTTTCTTTCTCCCATTTGAAAAATCATATCCCCTTGGTGATATCTAGTTGGGAGGATTCAAGACTGTGATGAACAAAAGGTTTTTAGCTCCAAGGTGTTCAATGTAGTTGAGATCCATCCAACTAATGCGTAGAAGAATACATTTGCAAATGTTGTGTTAACTGAGGGAGTACTCAATCTCAGATCTTAACTTACTGATCTTCTGGGTACACATCTATTACCATGGCTGTGAAATCATCTAAGAAATAGACAAATATCATTTAGAAATAGACTGTAGAATCAAATCACATCTGAAGAGAAGAATGCCTTATGGTAATTCAGGCATTGGTAGGAAAATTCATGTTTTTGATTATTCACCCTAAAAAAAGGGGGGGGGGCTGAAATTCAACATTTGTGGCCCAAATAACCAAAGATATATTGAGGAAAACTATAACATAACTTACTACCATACTGAGTTCATTTCAATCACAGTAGTCTATTTTAAAAACAAACTCCCATAAGGAATACAGGAATGGAATCCACTCAGAACAACAGCTGTCAAAAGTTCTGCCAAGAAACTCAGAGTAACTTATTGCATCATGAAAGGCGAGGTGTTCAGAAGAACAAATAGTTCAATCATATTCTTTCCCTTGAGACTGTATTTTTTGCTTCAATCCAAGAGACATTTTTAGACCAAAAACTCATAAAAATATTGTTTTGTATTGTAAGACTGATCAATCAAGTCAATGAAATCGAATATGGTAAACAGAAGTAACCCTTCTATTTTTAGTATTGCTAGAGGCTCAAGGATGTAACCAAGAATCCATAAAATCAGGCTGGCATTGCAAGTCTGCCACTAGCTACCCTCTTTCTATTTTTCTCAGGCCAGGAACTCTGGTTCTTTGGGGCCTTCGTTTCACCACATACAAACTGCAGGAGATGGTGACAGGTCCTTCTCAACCCGAATGACATCCTAATTTTCCACTGACAGTAAGACACACACAACTTTGAGCTAAGCTGCCTCTTCTCCCAAACAGGTCCAAAGTACTTCCCTAAGGCATCTATAAAGCAGCTAAGATCCTTCCAACTTAGACAAATTTCTGCCCCGAATACAACACACAACTCATTCCAGATATTTATCTTGTGGTTCTGCTTCCTGCCTGCTGGAGAAGGAGGTGGCAAAGGCAATATGCCACATACAAGAGACACTGAGAAAGCCAATGAGCCTGCTGTAACTCCTACTGTGCTTCCATTAATGGGGCTCTAAGTCCTCCCCATGGGAAAGACCACTTCATGACAAGGTAATTAAACTCCCATGGATGGGGGTGACATCAACCTTCCGTCTACAGAATTCTGCCCAGCGGATAAGTCTAATTTTGGTGCTGTTTTATAAAAAAAGAATAATGATGATTTTAATAACCAGCCTTCCTATGCACCAAATTAAAGGCTCACAGAAACATTATCATGAGTTAAAATCCTAAATTTTTAGGTACATACTACGAAAACAGAAACAGGAAGAGCACTGGTTAGGGAATAACAGTAACGCACGTGCATATGTACATGAATTACCTGGGCTTTAAAAATCAACCTAATCATGCTTACAATCAAGTCCAGCCAAGAAGGCTGGGTGCAGATATTCTTGGTGTGTGCGTTAATGCAAAGCACGCCTGCCTTAAAAATAATGGTGAGACCATGAAACTTAGAGGGCTCTGATTGTCCGATACAATTTTCCCCCCTTGAATGAGAACCAAGCCAACTAAATAAAATCTTATCATTTGGCTCACTGGCTTCATGGGGAGGAAAAAGCCTGTTAGTATTTTTAAAATGCAGACTACAGACTGCCATTCCTTGGCTTTGATGTCTGGTTAACGGCTATGAAGTGCTATCCCGAGTACGTACATGTGTGTGGGGAGATGAGATCAAGTACATATGCTAGTCTTTCCAAACATGCTAGAAGATGTCTGCCATGAGAACACTGTTCAGAAAATGGGCTACAGCCCCCAGATCTCACAACATGGGGAAAGGGGTCACGTAAAAAACCGGCACTGACCCAGTCACGGTTTTAGGAAGAGTTTAAACTCACTCCCAACCCTTCCTATGGGAACAAGAGAGGCAGCCAAAGGGAAGAAAAATGAAAGAGAGAGAGACAGATCAAGTTTCATGATTTTCAAAATCAAATCAATTCCAAATCCTTAAGTACACACAGAACAGAATCAACACTTTCTTTTTTCCCTTTGGAAAAACAGCATTGTCTGTTTGCACCGTTCTCTTCGGCCATTAAATTATTAATAAAGCTTGACAAGGGGATATGCAAGCATCAAATCAATGTCTATTTTTTTCTAAGAGCTCTCAGCTCTATTGAAATGGAAGACTTAATCCTACGTATTGGGAACCTGTCCAAAACTACTACAAAAAGGAGCCTAGGCATATTGTATCTCTCTAGCCTAAGAATGGGCAATGTAGCACAATGCACTAGGGATAGTACTTCCTGCGTTAGTCTAAGTGATGTTTAAACCTGTAGGCCCTGATCCTTGGGAGAGTCAGTCAACTCCTACTTTCGACTTGGGTGCTGGGCTCTCCAATTTGAGCTTATTCTTTCCCATCACTTACACTGGAGACACTTGGTTCCTCTGAATTGGATCTAACTCAATCACTTCCCAAAGGCATACTTCACAGAGATCAAAATAGATCAATCCAGTGTGAGGACTGGCTTTCTTTCATTATGTCTTCATACCCAGTATGTTCTCAATACAGGTTAAAATAACAAAGACAAAAATAACTACCAGAGGTTGCTGGATTGTTACTAACAACCATTTCCCCCTTCCACCCCGTTTGGACACCTCAGTCCAAACAACAAATGTTTATCAATCCAAACAGTCTTATCAGCCTTTCATGTTTGATGGGTAATTTCCAAACTCATGCATTTACAGATATGCTGCCCTTATGCAGGATAAAAGTTGAGATCTGGCAACTATTTATTTAATTTGATAGGGCGAGGCAGTTAAAGCAGATTGCTCTTGCCCAAAATTTGACATGAAAGGACTGAGTTATCTGGGTTGACAGCCTAGCTTGCCCAAGTTAAACAGATCATTGCCAAAACCTCTGCTTTATAGAGGTGTAAAGACCCAGTAAGTCTTTTACATTCAATAGAAAACAATAGTCATGTATTATTTATAGGTAGATATAATATCAAAATGGCACTAGAGAAGCAATTTTTGGCATATAGTGGTGGGGGGCACAGCGCCAGTCTAAATCTGATGGTTTCATTTTATCTTTTATGTTTATTTTTATTATCATCATGCCAAAGACTACCCAGTTGGAATCCCAATTATTCAGGAACCCAACCTACTGTATATGATGTGCATACAAAAATAAAACAAGCATCCTAAAGGTACTTGGTTTTAAGATTTGTACCTATCATAAACTCTTTAAATAAATAATGCTCTAAGATATTTATTTATTAGCTAGAAGATTGATTTTTGATAAGAAGCAGCATCTAACACCTTGAAGGAGTACTGAAGAATGGGATAAATTCTACTGCTAATTACTATTTCAAGTGTGATGATCAGTTGAAGTATATTTTCCACCACAATAAAACGTACAGGTGAAGTGTAAGAGAAAAGGTGGTATGGATTCTATTCCACTGCTCACAGCTTTGGACACAGACATCTGTGACAAGGAGTCAGGCCCAAACATTCGAAGGGAAGATCTTGGCAGGAAAGGTCACTTGAACCTTGGGAGGTCAGTCACAACACCGTGACAGGACGAAGTTGTTCTAGTTGGTTTTCCAGCGCAATCCGTTCTTGATGAACCTCCTGAGTTGCGAGAAACAGAGAGAAGAAAAACAAAAGAGCAAACAGGTCATTTTCTAGATTCATCCCTACTTTATCAGATACTCAGAAAAACCCATACCGGGACACAAATATGTAAGTCCTTCATGACTCAAGGCCAGGAAGACTGGACAACAGCAGAGTAAAAGCTGGGGACCAGATACAGCAGCCCTTTAGCATCTCTCAACTTCTTTCTGATGATGATGAAATGAAACTGACACTCCCATTCACCTTCATCTCACCCATAGGTTCAACAGAATCAATGGCTTGCAGAGAATGGCATCAAAAAATGCAAGAGTGACTGAGAGGGAGCATAAAGGCCAAAGTCAACTCTCATTACTGAGAAGTGAGCCCCGGGGATGAAATGTCTAGATGCAACCCCTCAATTCTAACTCAGTCAGGTCTCAGGGTTAAAAAGGCACTAAAGTCTCACATCTCTCTACCAAATTCTTATCTAGTCTCCTGCATGAAACTCAACTTAAGGTGTAACTTCTAAGGGACAGGCAGGGAAAAAAAAGGGGGGGGGGATCAGCAATCAGCTATTTGGGAATTAAAATTTACAGCCCTAAAACAGATTTCTGGGAGGGAGGGAATGGGAAATGACATATAAAAGGGAGTCTTAAGTCGAATCAGTCAAGTTAAGAAAGACTTCTATTCAGAGGCTCAATTCTGAGACGCCCTAGAAAAACCAACAAGCTAGCAGTCAGCAGAGAACTCGACAAGCACTTATTCACTACTTTCCTTTCCACCATCCAATAGTATCTGAGCATCTATCTACTACGGGCCAAGCACTGCTCTAAGTGTGATGATATCAGCAAAGAACAAGATAGAGAAGACCAACGATTTCATAGGGCTTACACTCAAAAGGCTAGAGAAAGGCAAGAAGGACATTTCAGGAGGAAGTAAGTAAGATGATGTACTGGAGTGTAACAGAGGGGGAATCTGGGAGAAAGGTGGAGGGCGTGGGTGGAATGAGGAAGTGAGCCATGTGACGATATGAGGGAAAGCTCCTCAGGCGGACGAAACAGCAGCTGCAAAGACTTCGAGGAGGAAATAAGCTTGGCATTTTTGATGAAGAAGGCCCGCATGAGGAGGCAGAAAGAGCAAGGAAGACACAACAGGAGCCAGACCGTTCGGGCCTCGCGGACGAGTCAGGAGCGTGGACTTCATTCTCCGTCATCTCCCAGCACATGGCAGTTGCCCATTTTTGGTCCTCTGGGCAGAAACTTCAGCCTTTTCAAGTTGCATGCATCTGGGGCCAAGTGGCAGAGGACTGACACAGAGGGGGAAAGCTCTGAAGTGTGACCCTGTCCTTGGTGCTGTGGCATCACCAAGAAGTAGGTGCCCTCCCTCTGAGTTTGGGTTCCTGTAGGCTTCCACTCGTGGCAGCTGCTGTTCCAGCCCCAGCGTCCTCAGCCTCTG
Source organism: Orycteropus afer afer (assembly GCF_000298275.1). Lineage (NCBI taxonomy): Eukaryota > Metazoa > Chordata > Mammalia > Tubulidentata > Orycteropodidae > Orycteropus > Orycteropus afer. The sequence goes on from NW_006922562.1 coordinate 168,546, forward strand.
CCAGCCTCCCAGAGGCCGGGGAATGGGAGAATGGAGAAAAGGAAGATTAAAATCCCCAAGGGACATTCTCTGGGTTTTAAGAGTGCCCTTGTACGCCCCTCAGGCCAGAGCTAGATGGATTCCTCTGGCTCTCCTTCTGTCCATCCCACAGGGCTCACTTTTGGACTTCAGGCCATGTTGAGTCCAAGCCAGACTAGCAAAGGGGAAAAAGTATTATTTTTGCAGTACTTTGAAGTCTGGGGTTTTTCACAGATGCACCTGTTCATATTTAGTTTTCAGAATTTTCAGACAGATGTCCGTGCATTTGGCCTAAGTTTTCTAGTAATGTTGGTGGCAGATAAAGGGCCATGTGCTTTTACTGCATCTTTCCCAAATCAGAACTCCATTTCTGACTTTTTAACAGCAACACTGAAAGCTAGACAGTGATGCCTTCAAAATTCTCAAGGAAAATTAGTTCCAACCTAGAATTCTTCAGTCACTCACACTATCAATTACATGTGAGGGCAGAATAAAGTCCTTTTCAGACATACAAGGCTTCCAGAAAAGTTTATCTTCTATGCACCCTTTTTCTTAGTAATGTGTGTCACTAAAAAGAGGAAGCCCACCAAGAAAGACGACAAACTACAGGAAAGGAGAAGGGAATTGCTTGGATGGTGATGGAGACAGACCACAAGATGGCACCTGTGCCCCAGGTGTGTAAGAGGCAACCAGCACAGGCTAGGTCAGGTCGGGTTGGAGGACTCTCAGAGAAGCTTCCTGAAGAAGAGGAAATTGAGAAGAGATGCACAGAACTGACACAGCCTGGGGCTGAACTGCTTATAAGCAAAAGAAAATTATATCAATGAAGAAACAAGACAATTATTAACTCCAAGGAAAGCAAAACGTCTTGCAAGAAAAGAAAGATACTCAAGTTACACCAGATGGCTCAGCTGGATATTGCTCAGTAGCAAAACAGGCAACACCACTTAGAGGGGAGGAGCTAACGACCCAGAGAACCCGCAAGCCAACGGCCCCTAGATGGCAAGGGAGCATGTGAGGGCAGACGAGTGTAGAGCTATTTGTAGAACAACCTTATAGAACTGTGGAAACTTAAACTTTGTACGTATGTAATCTGGATAAAAACTCTGTACGTATGTAATCTGGATAAAAGCAAGTAAAAAAAAAGAAACTATTTGGTATTGTACTGAAGGCCTTCGTTTTTCAAAGAAAAATGAACAAAAGTCATAAAGATGGGAAGGGCAGTTCTACAAAGATATGTGTGTGTGTGTATGTGTGTGTGAGAAATCTAAGGAATCTATAATACTAATAAATGATTAGTCACAGGAAACGAATTCCACACACAAACCAACTATATTTTTACATATTTGCAGTAAACAATCAGAAAATGAAATTTTAAAAATTCAATTTATAATTATGCTACAAAACACTTGGGAGTAAAGTAAACAAAAGCTGTGTAAGATTTGTACGCTCTAAACTCAAAGCTGTTGTGAGAAATTCTAAAAGACCTAAATAATCAGAGAGAGATACACTGTTCATGGACTGGGAGACTCAATATTATTTACTCGTCAATTCTCCACAGATTGAACTACAGAGTCAGTGCAAATCCTATCATAATCCTAATAGGTTCCTTTGTAGAAAATGACACACCAATTCTAGAATGTATATGAAAATACAAAGGGCCTAGAACATCTCAAAACCGAACCAAAAACCAAACTCACTGCCATCGAGTCAATTCTGACTCATAGCGACCCCCTTTGGGTTTCCGAGGTAATAAATCTTTATGGAAGTAGATTGTCCAGTCTTCCTTCTGCAGAATGGCTGTTGGGTCTGAACCACCAACCTTGTTGTCAGCAGTCAAATGCCTTAGGCACTATGCCACCAGAGCTCCTTAGAACATCTCAAGGATCTTGAAAAAGAACAAAGTTGAAAAATGTATGCTGTGATTTCAAAACTTACTATAACACAACAGTAATCAAGACTGTGGGAGCTCTGGTAGCATAGTGGCTAAGGCACTTGACTGCTAACCAGAAGGCTGGCGGTTCAAACCCACCAGCCACTCCTCGGAAGGAAGG
>NW_006922562.1:170717-171778 GCF_000298275.1 Orycteropus afer afer
ACTGCCTCGGAAACCCAAGGAGGGGTCGCTATGAGTCAGGGCTGACTCGACAGCACATAACAACAACAACAACAATCAAGACTGTGTGGCATGGGCATAAGGCTCAACAAACAGACTAATGGAACAGATAAGAATCCAGAAATCAACTTGCACTTATAGGTCATTAGGTTTCTTACATCCACTCCTTGGAAGGAAGATGGGGCAATCTACTTCCATAGTGATACTGCCTCGGAAATCAAAGGAGGGGTCACTATGAGTCGGGTCCAACTCAACGGCACATAACAACAACAACGGGTTTCTTATAAAGGCATCAGAGTAATCCAAGAGAGAAAGGGAAGTCTTTTCAATGAAATGTACTGGAATAAACTAGGTAGCAATATGAGGAAAAAAATTAACCTTGACCCTAATTTCATGCCATACACAAAAACCAATTCAAGATGGACCACAGACCTGAACATCAAAGTCACAACAATAAAACTTTTAGAAAAAAAAAATATAGGGGAATATCTTCATGCCTTGGATGTAGGCAATATTGCCTTAGATGGCAAGAAAATACTAATCACACAAGAGAACAAAGATCAATTAGGTGTCATCAGACTTAAAAAGTTCTGCTCATGGCAAGATGCAGTTAAGAAAATGAATAAGCAAAACAAAGACTGGAAGGAAACATTTATCAAACACACATCTGACCAAGTACTGGCACCGGAGATCTGTAAAGAGCACCTACCTACAACTCCACACACACACACACACAAACTAAACACTCCATTTGAAACACAGCCCCTCAAAATTTGAAAAGTCACTTCATGAAAGAAGATACATGAACGGTCACTAAGTACATACAAAAGTGCTCAAAATAAAAACTACATCAGCACAAGGCCACAAGACTGCCTAAGAGTGAAAGGAATAACACCACCAAGAGAGCAAGGGTCCTGGTGAGGATGTGGAATGACCGGAACTCTCGAACATCAGTGGCGGGAGTGCAAAATATTACACCTTGGAAAAAGTGCTGGCAGTTTCTAATAAAACTAATCACATATGCTTACCATAAAACAACAACA
>NW_006922562.1:172748-190535 GCF_000298275.1 Orycteropus afer afer
CTGGTAAATAATGATACACAAGCTGAAATATTTAGGCATATACAGATGTCTATAATCCACTTTAAAATATACCTAAAATACGATGAGTTGATGGACAGATGGATGGATAAACAAACAGGTGATAAAACTGTGTCCAGCAGAGTACAATGATAACGGTGGAACTGAAGTGGTAGATATATATGAATAGGCACTCAATTATTCTTTCAACTTTCCTGTATGTTTGCACATTTTAATAAAATACCGAGGCACAGGGGGGCAGACAGAAGGGAAGTCAGATAAGAAAGAGCCAGCAGAAAATGCTAAGGAAACACCAGGGAAGTAGAAGGAAACCCAGAAAAGCATGGTGCCACAAAAGTCGTGAGAAAAGTGATCTGACGCGGGAGTGGCCAGTTGCGCAGAATTCCTCTGAAAACGTAGGTAATATTGAAACAGCCTGCTGCCCGCTGGATCTGGCACAGGGCCACACTGGACTGGAAGGAGAGCAAACCACTGGCAGGGAAGCAGAGACGGTGAACGAAAACGATCCCAAAGATGCTCTGCTGGGGAGGGCATCAGAGAAAGGAGGCTGCAGTTGGAGAGGGCTGTGAGGTCAAGCGTAAGGCATGACATGGGAGCCAGTTTGTGTGTGGCTGGGAAGGATCCAGAAGAGGCTTGTGGGGATGCACGATGAGCAGAAAGAGGTGGTAAGGACAGGGGTGGTGTCCCTGAGAAGGTGAGATGACAGCACCAGGGCCACCACCTTCCAATGTCATAAGGATAGCACCATTCAGAGAGGATCTAAACAATGAAGGGTTTGCCCGGAAGCTTTTTGGAGAACAAAGAATGCATCCAATAGCCTTTGTCTCTGCTCTCTGAACTTCCATACAGCGTGCAGCCTGTGACCTCACACACATATGTGGCCTATGTATTAAAATGAGCACTCTCCCTCTGAACATGCAAGAACCTTGCCACGGAACTTGCACAGGGTAACTCGTGCCTTCCAAAAGGGGTCTAAGGACAAAGGGAGGCCTTCCCACCAGGAATGGGGCTGGATCCTCCGCCACTGGTCAAAATAAAACAAAAAGCCAGGTGCAAGGCCTCCTGTTCACACAGATTTGGCAAGAATCCCTTACCTTGAGCTGCTGCTGGAGTTCACTGTTCAGCCTGGCCAGCACGACATTTGCCTCTTTATTTTTGCGGATTGCGGTCTGAATAGCCTTCTTCTGTTTGGAAGACTGTCTACAGAAAAGTACACAAATTTCAATGAAAAAGGACTCGGGTCCAGCCCAATCACAATGAAAAGTTTAAAAGAAAAAGAAAGAGAAAGAGAAAAAGGACTTAGCACTCTAGACCCTGGAGGGTCAAATCTGTGATTCATGACAGGTGTTAAGTCAACAAGGGGCTAATGTCACAGGGCTCCAAAAGTGAAATCATATATCCACAGGCAGGCAGGCAGGCAGGCAGATACCACCAAATGAAACAAATTTGTCAGGATGAATTATTTACACCTGAAGACATTCCCATTTCATAACCCGAAGCAAAGCTGTGAACCTGAGCCTTTTCAAATACTTTTCATTCCATTGATTCCAAGACCTTCTAATAGATGTTTCTTCCCAACAAATCATATTGATGGGCCTGCCCTTTTTGTGTAAATATCAATGGCATTTAAAAGGCTTGAGGGTGGCCCCTGCAGACAAGTCTGAAGGAGAAGAATAGGAGAACAACTTCTTTAGCAAAAATCCTACATTAACTTAGTCAGCCTACATGATGCTGTTTTCTTTATTATTAGGCATGAATGTCTCTGTGCGTGTGAGCGCACACATTCATGGGCACCAGCACATATCTGTAACACTTGAGGAAAACACAAAATGTTTTAATACCAGTCTTTCCAGATTCAGTCAACAGGAAATTCACAGAACGGGTATAAAATAACTAGGGTGACCACGGGTTCCGGTTTGCCTGTTACAGTCTCTTTACAGTTTGTCCTGCCCTAATTATTAGTACCTCCTTCTCTCTCAAAGCTGTCAACATTTGGGATGATAGATCAATGCAGTCGCCACAGGTATAACCTATAACATTTTATCCCACGACAAGAAATACTGAAATCCTACAGTTTATTAAGCCTCTTCTATGTGATTAAGAGACCTTAATGCCATCATAGGGATGTGAAGGTAAGACAATAGCCACAAACACCTTCTGTGTGCGCGAGTCGAAATATAAACACAGTTTGCAAAGGAAGCTTCTGGCTGGCTCCTCCGTTCGACTTACTTCTGGACTGTTGGATGGGGTTTCATGCTGGGGGCAGGAGCTGGTCCGCCTCCAGTGGGAGGAAGCTCTTGGTTTTCTGGAGCTTGGTTCTCAGGTCTGAATTTCCTACGGATGGGCTTTGATGGGGGCTGGGAACATGGTATGTCCTGTGGATTAAAACCAAAAGAAAGAGTTGAAAAATCAAGTGACTCTCCTCCTCTCATGCCAACAACGCCCCGATGACCCCCTCCCCAACCTCCAAGGTCAGGCAGATGATCCAGTCAAACTTCACAGAATACACAGCTAGTTTGTGGCTCAGTGAAAACCGGAGGGACACAGGTTTAGGTAGGCGGCCAGCCTTCTGCCCTTCATCTAAAATGTTTCAAGCAGTCTATACTCTTTTTGCCATTTAAAACTCACACTGTGTGGTGTAGTAAATTAAGTAGCATGGCTTTTCCAGCCATAAGTCCTTGTAAACTCCATGGTAGAATTTGCTGTGAGCAACTGAGTACCTCTAGATTGCTAGTGATCCACCTGGGGTATTTCTGTTGAACCAGCATGATGCAATGTTCTGGGAAGTTCACTCTCAGGTGTATAGAATTCTGATGTTGGGATTGGTTAGTGGTTACTCTGCCAGGCTCAAAAGGAGCCCTCCTAGAGACAGAAGGAATCTCCCACTGCCAGGTGGGAAATGCTAGAGACAGGCATTCCTGAGAGAGAGACATGAGAGACACACGTTGCTGAGAGAGAGGTGCAAGAAATACGCATTGCTTATAAAGAGACACGCACTGCTGGGAGAGAGACTGTTGGCCGAGAGACGGTGGGCTGAGACTGAGCGTGTTCCTGAACTTCGATTGTAGCCCGTTGCTTCCCTAATAAACCCCATAATCTGTGAGTTCTGTGTGGCCACTGCAGCGAATCATCAAACCCAGCAAAGAGGTGGTGGGTGCTACAGGAGGAATGATTGGTGTCAGGGTTGGTGAAAGGGCTGGAGGGATGTGGCACGTCTGGCCTTGCAGTGATAGGCCTTGGGCTACTGATGGTGATTCTGTCTTCCTCTTGTGGGGTTAGAGGAGGTCAGAAGATGCAGCCTCCCTGCCCCTTTGGCACACTGACTCTGCGTGCATCTCATATCATGGGGCCTCTTCTAAAACGAGGGCAAAGATGGCCACTGTTGCCCTCTGGGGTCTTTGGAGTGTAAGTTTTAAAGTTGGAAAAGGTCTTAGCCATGGGCTCATCATTCTACCCGACTCCTACATGAGTCAAGCAAAGGAGCCCCAGTGCCTTCTGGAAATGCACAGCTGGCCTGACTACTGATCCTTGGGAACCATCTCACCTGTACTCCAGAGCCCCAGGTCCAATGGCCACTTTCTTTTGAGAGGAGAAGGGCTTGGGAGAAGATGACAAGAAGAGGGGGCAAAGACACATGGAAAACATGAGCAGTGGGGCTTCCTGAACAAATGACAAGGGACCCAGGGACATGGTGAGCAGAGGGGAAGGCACTGGGCTGCAACAAGAGACCCTGGTCCTAAGACAAGGGAGAGGAGACTCTCCCACCTCTCCCACGAGGTGCTGACAGCAGCTCAGTAGGTATGTGGAGTTTTGCGAAAGGCATCTGGCCTTCCCCTTAGCACCTCCTGACCTTGCAGTTAGCTGGGAGGCTGATATCACAGCACTGAGCTCAAGAACAGTCAGAGCCCAACCTTTACCAAAAAAATCCCCTTCCAGGAAATCTGGACCATTCACATGCATTTCAGGTGTGTGATATGTGTGATGACAAATTTGCTTACAGAGGCAAGCAGCCCGAGGTGGGGCTTGTGAAGCTCCTCAGAGCATCCCTGCGGCTGCTGCCTTACCTTCTTGGCTGGACTACTTTCTGCAGCCTGGGAAGGGGCTCTGCTCGACTGTGGGTGCACCTCAGCCTCGGCCGTTGGTTCAGACTGGAGCAACAGATCAGAGAGAGGATCAAATTGTAGCAACACCACAACCTAAGTATGCACTGAGGAGCTGCAAGGAAGAGTCACTAAGGGGGAGCTCATTCAGGTCAAGCCCGGCCGGGTCCACCTCTGCAGGCCCTGCTCTTCCCTCCCAGCTCTCCTTCCAGTGTTGGTGGACCTTGTTGTTGTTGTTTGCCGTCGAGTCAGACCCGACTCATAGCAACCCCTTCTTGGGTTTCCGAGGCAGTATCACTATGGAAGTAGATTGCCCCATCTTCCTTCTGAGGAGTGGCTGGTGGACTTGAACCTCCAGCCTTCTGGTTAGCAGTCAAGTGCCTTAGGAAACGGAATTATGGGCCTTTCTTCTATCACCAGACACATGGGTCCCTAAAAATACTTCACAAGGTCTTTCTCCAAAAATAACAGGGTGTATGAAGAAACCCAACTAGGAGAGAGAACTTAAGATTTCACTTTGAGCTCTAACAAAAACCAAAATCATAATAAAAATGCTTCAATTTAAAAAATGCTCAATTCATAATAGGCAAACCCTCCAGTAAACATGGCTCTTCACCTTAAAAATTTTTTTTAAAAGGTGAAAGCTTCATGAAGAGTCCACGGAGGAGTTGAGATCACTGAGTGTTATGGGATCAGTGACTAAATCCGTAAGGATCAGAGAGGAAGGGCCCAGAGGCATGTTCAAGACCCAGCAGGTGCCCAACAGTCAGGCGGAAGAGCACGAACGATGAGGGACACGGGCAGCCCAGAGCTCCAGACTTGCTACCACCAGCTGCTCTTCGTCAGAGATGCGCACCGTTAGCGTGCTGACAAACCAACGGCATCAGAACCACTGTGAATGCCACCGTGTGCTGCCTCAGTCCACTCCCCAGAACCCGATCTCCGTTACAGACACACATAGCACAGCAAGCCTCCCTAGAGAGCCTGCTTCCTTGTCGCTAACCCTGCGCTCTCTAACCTCCTGCAGTGTGGCTTCTTCCTTCAACACTACTGCAATGCTATGCTGCCCCATTAAGCAGACTGTAGCCGGCTCTTCCAGTTTCTTCTGGACTCTCTGGCCACCCTGGCACCCTTGACCATCTATATAAAACTCCTGGCCCTGGCATCTGACACCTGACAAGCCGCCATGGCTTGGATCACCCCTTCCTTGGATCCTCTCTCTCCCTTTCCCGTTTTGACTTCTCTTAGCTGTCACATGGAGGACTTCTCAAGGTTCTGCTCCCATTCCCCTGCCCCACTTTCCTCTCTCTGTTCCTTCTTTCCCAGGGCAATCTCATCTGCTCCTATGTTTTCACTGCCATAGCTAGAGACCTGAGTTCTGATGCACCTCTCCACCTCTTCTGAGGTGCCATTATGTGGGCACTCAACTTGCTCAGTTTCTAATTTCAAAGATTTCTTATGGCCTTTCCTTTTCCACTAAGGATGAGAATTATATTATTACTGATGTTATTCATACATGCAATGAACCACCGAACACTTACGTGGCAGGCACTGCTCTCAGTGCTCTGCATGGGTTATCTCATTTTATCATCACAGCCCTAGGAAATAGATGTTAGTGGAGAGACTCAGACTGAGAATCTTGTAAGTGAAGAGACTAATGACCGAGAAGTTAAGGAACTCATGCAAGATAACACAAATAGCATGGTTTGAACCCAGGCCTCAGGATCCAAAGCTGACTTCTAACCTCAAGTGCTCTCAGAGCTGGGATTGTTAACCACCAGGCTATACAGCCTCAGGTACTCTTAGGCCTGACTGTAATTCATTCCAGAAACATTTACTGAATATCTACTACAGGTATGCCCTGCTGCTATTCAAAGATGAACAAGACACAGACCCTATGTATGAGAGCTTTGAGTCCAGTGGGAGAGACAGAGAGTGAGCAGGAAGTCCCATTTCCATGGGAAAAGAACTATGGTGGGCAAGTCTTGGGCCTGCAAGAGCACCTAATTTTGTGGGTCTGAAAGGCGCAGGAGAAGGTGGCATTTCAGCTGAGGCTTAAGTGACAAGCACGGGAGAATGCATGAGGAGATGAGAAAGGAGACTCACGTAAGCTCATGAAGGGCCTCCTTACCTCTGACAACACCCAGAATTTCTGCTTGGGATACCACAAGAATGCTGAGGCCAAGCCTCATGACAGAAAACAGAGAAGTGGTTCAAGGAGGAGCTCACTCTTAGACATGCAGAGTCGGAAGTGCCTGTGAGACATCCAAGTGAAGCTATCCAGGAGCCGTGCACTGCTGGGAGTCTGGGGAACACAAGCACTCCAGGATCCACAAGCCAAATGGGAAGCCACATGTCAGCTTCATTAATGAATAGCTGAGTGAGGTACCAATGGCCTCCCACATACAGGCTTCTAGTGAACTGTGCTGAAGGATGCAACTTGGCCCCCAAGTCCCTTCTTGCCTTCTCCTTTGGAAACATATTCTGACTCCAACTGTGTTGGAGGGCCAACAGGGGCCACAGGTGTGCATCAAGACATCCCACCAGCCAGAAGAGAGAGATAGGGTGACAGACAGTATCACTCAGCCTTTTGGTTAGTTGGTTCTCCATCCTCAGGCAGACAGAGAGAAGCATTTGTTCTAACCCTCCCTTTTCATGGGGAGATGAATGAAGTCGTCTTCTCGTGGTAATATTTAGGGGATGATAAACTGGCCTTCTTTCAACATATATGAAGATTCTGAGTACAGCAAAAGAAGTAGACTACCTTTTGTCTCCTTTTCCTAGTAAACACTTCTAAAAACAATGGGGTGGGGATGGTGATTGGGAAGGACGAGGAAGCAGGTTGTAAGATGTGTCTGAAAATGTTTTCCCACTTACAAATTTACCTTCCTGAAATTGTACCAAAGGGCCCAGGCTTTCTAGCTCTATAACTGTTAGTAACTCCACAATGTTATGCTAGGCTGAATCTAGCCATCAATCTCCTTCAGAAGAAACACAAGGCCACCCCACCCCTTTATACTGCTCTAAGACCTTCTCCAAATGGATCCACCCACCAAACACTCAAGAGGCCTGACTCTCATAAAGGCCCCAGAAAACAAGGATCAAGAAGGTCCTGGGATGAAGCAGAGCTCGTCAGAGCCAGAAACCATCCCCAGAAAAGAAATGGGGAAAGAAAACCAGCTTTGTAGTTAAAAAAAAAAAAAAAAAACCTAAAGATGAGATTTAAATACACAAAAGTCCTTCTTCTCAATAAACCATCCCACTTTCCTTCATGAACAATAATACTATGAGGCTTAAATTAGGCCCAGCGGCTGGAAAGCAGAACAAACTGGGGAGGTTTATTTGCTATTTCTTCAGACAGAATTTTCTAAGTCACCAATTTTGCCTCACTTTTTCCTCAGTGTATTCGAGAAAGGAACATTGCCGTAATGACGATATGCCCTTGCTCCAAAGTTTTGAGTGTTTGAACTGAAATCCAATGCCTGACTCTTCTAAATGAAACAAGGGTCTAGATCACAATGAATATTACAAATGGTAGGCCTTTCCCCAGGGCTCCCAGTATAACAGTATGTACCCAGACCAGATGTAACAAGCCAGGAAAATGTACTTCAAGCAAAGAGCTCAGTGAAACTCAACCTAAGATTCCTTTTAAAAAAATATGTATCTTACATTTTAATACAAATAGTAAATACATTTTCATTCTAACTTTGCATTGAAAAGCCTAATAGATCGCCTGGACTTGGAAGGTGCTGTCACTCGGGGTACAGAGAACATCCTGGGGCTTTGCCCATTACCACGGTTGGTGGGACAATATGGCCCCTGCTCAACTGGCTTCCCAGAAATGGACACAAGCCCAGGGAAGGCAAGCACTTTGGTTATCCACCAGAACGAGGGTTCATTCATTCATTCAATTATACAGGTGTTTCTTTTGTCCCTATGATGTATCAGGGACTATGGTAGGTGCTTGGGAGATAAGGAGGAGAAAGCCAGATAGAGCTGATGCTCTAGTGCCCCCCCCCCAAATCCCCTTTATCTGGCTGGTACTTCCATCCTTCAATTGCTTTGAGTGTTGGCTACAAGGACTCACAGCTGCCTTCTCTAGACAATTACCCTTGATTTACGGGAGCCCACCTGCCAACAACAACTCTCCCAGCAGCCCACAGACAATGACTGAATCATAGGAGGGTATAAAAGGCCAGTCCTGGTGCCTCCAAGGGGGTAACTCTGGCTCAATTTATGTACCAGAGTCCTTCCCATGTGGATCAGGCCAAAGCTAGACTTTACCTGAGACCACATCCTTGCTTAGTTCTTTCCCTTTCTCTACCTTGCTTCCCTCATCTTTTTCCAGATTTTTCCTGAAGAACACTCTCTCAACAAATCATTTTCAAGAATCCCCATCTTGAGTTCTGTTTCTACAGAACTTGACTTGAGACACTAGGCAAAGTGCTCCTAGAAGAAGGAGGTCAAAGCACACTAGTATGGTTAGAATTTGAGATGTAGTTGCGTGGAGCAGAATGACGGATGACAGAAGAATGGGAGAGATGGAGCCAGAGAAGTGCAGCAGGGATGGCTCACTCATGGTCATATAGACCACTGCCCTGGATGGGCATTGGACCATTCCCCATGACTCCAGTTTTCCCTACACTGCAGAGAATGGAAACCTGGGAACTACATTTATGGACTCTTTGTTGCCAATGAGAGTCACTCACATGAAATCAAGAATGTGGAAAACAAAAACAAAAACCAGAAGCCATATTCTTGCTGCTCTGGCAGTGGTGGGCAGAAAAGCATGCGTTTCCACAGCCATGATTTCTTGTGGTGGCCTCAGGGCATTTCCCTGAAAATCATTCCTTTAGGTGCTGCAAGCATCCTGATCATTCCCAGCTGTTCCTTCAGGTCTTGCAATGTCCCAACTTTCAGAAAGTGTGGAAAGCTGACAGTAGTGGTCTTCCTTCATCTTTGCTCCTTTGGCCCTTAAATAAGTTTTATAAGTACCTAATACCTTGATTTAAATCTCCTTCAGTGTGAAACATCTGGAATGATTTCTGTTTTTCTTACCAAGCTCTGACTGATACATTCATGTTGAGGAACCTGGAGCTTATCATGAGGGCCACTGAAGGGTTTTAAGAAGGAAAATGATCTGAGTAGATCTGTGTTTTGGAAAGATTATTCTGGATCCAATGAGTGAAATGAATCAGAAGCAACCATACTGTGAGGAAGGGACCCCAATCAGAAGACTGAAGAAGGAAACAAGACAAGAAGTGATGATCATTTAAACCAGGCTGGTGAGTTTGAAAATTATTTAGACTGGAGACCTGATATAATCTTGGTGATTGATGGAATGTATTAAGTGAAAACAGAACAATGACATGGAACTCGTTTCAATCTTGGACAATGGGTATGCTTGAGAGGGTGCAACAGTTTAAAACAAGAGGAAATTAATATGGCAGTGAAGAAGCTGAATAAAGTTAAGCAGATTCATTATAAAGGAATGATGGAATAATCCAACTATATCTCCTTACAGTAGCATTTCTCAAATGGGGGTTCCAGTGAATACCAGTTCCATGAATTGCTAGAGCAGGAAGTCAGCAAACTTTGTAAAGAGTAAAGAGTAACTAATTTAGGCAGTCTCTGTCGCAATTATTCCACTGTGCCATTGTATGAAGGAGCTCTGGTGGCGTAGTGCCTAAGGCATTTGACTGATAACCAGAAGGCTGGTGGTTCAAACCCACCAGCCACTCCTCGGAAGACTGGGCAATCTACTTGAGTTTGGTTTTCTTGGTTTCCCATCGTATGAAAGCAGCCATAGAAAATATAATGAATGGGCATGATGGTGTTCTAATAAAATTTTATTTATAAAAAAACAAGTGGTGGGATGGATTTGGTCTGTGGGCCATAGTTTGCTAATCCCTAGCCTAGACAGAAAAAAATTCTATAGGTAAATTGAGGAAACACTGCATAGTCTACTCTTGGAGAGTCACAAAGCATAGAATATGCTGCAGGTGCCGTGGGATAAAGGAACCCACTTGCCTTTCTTTAACCTAGCAGTTCCCTAACTTATTTGGTTTCAATTTCTTATTCTCATGTAACTTCCACTGGTATCTAGCAGTACAAATGATCTGTGACCATATTTTGATAAATACTGACCTAGAGATTGTGGTGAAATGCCTAAAGCATTTGACTGCTAACCAGAAGGCTGGTGTTTCAAACCCACCTGCTATTCTGCAGAAGGAAGATGGGGCAATCCACTTCTGTAAAAATCTACCACCTCAGAAACCCAATGGGGGTCTCTATGAGTTGGAATCGACTCAATGGCCATGAGTTTGGTTTGGTTTTGGTTAGACAGTGTCTTAGTGGAACAGAAGAAAACCATTCCATTTCGCTTGAATGCCAAATGCTATGTTCCACACCCGACCCTTAACAACAGCATTCTCCACAACAGTTGGCAGATCTGACTCCAGGGGGTCCTGCTGCACCACCCCTTGCTTTGGCCAAGAGTATAGCAGTAGCGTGAAGATGGGGTTGCTTCCTGGGAAGAAAGGTTCCCTCCCTTCTCTCCCCCTCTGCATCAGCAGCTGTTGCTGCCACTGCCAACTACTTCTCTGCGTGAATTTATTTACTGGGCTCCTTTAAAACCTCCTACACACAAACACAATAAAAAGCATCCATTGAGATAGTTAAAACAGATGAGAGCAACACTGATAAATTATGGATTTTTTAAAAAAATTAGCTTAAAACAACAGGTCTCATGTTCCAGTCCCACGCTGGCAGACCAGCTTTACAAACGTCCCACCACAGCCATCTAAGTCCAGGTGCTCACCACACCTCCTGCTCAGGGCACTGCAAACACCTCAGTGGGTCTTTTCCCGCCTTCAGTTTCTTTCCCAGTCTAATCCACCCTGCTCATCAGTGAGCAACTAATCTTATAAAATACCATTTCATCAAAATGCTCTTTTTCTCAAAGCCCTTCAATGCGTCCCTAAGGCCTGTGGCACACAATGCAATCCCATCACCAAAGGTCTTCATCATCTGGCTCCCATTTACCTCTCCATCATAACTGCATTTATTTGCCCATATGTAACCTGCTCCAGGAACACAAGTATTCCCTGAACCTTCAAACGCATCAGAAGTTTCTTCCCAAAGAATTCTGTCTACTGTAGACCCTCTAGCCCAGTGGTTCCCAAATACGGCTGCACAGAAGAATTCTCTGGAGAAATTTTATGAATTATAGACTTCTACACATTACCTCAGATTTCTCTAATCAGAATCTTCTCTGCCTGAAGCATTAAAAATTTGCAATGTAACAAGCTCCCTGGATGATTTTTATGTAGCCAGCCCAAACCAACTGAAGACCATTGAGAGTTCAAAGTCTTCATTCAAGAGATGAGAAAACCAAGCCTCCATGACCCTTGTTGGGACTAAGCCACAGGTGCTCTAAGCTGCTTAACTGTTTTCACCTCCATTTATCATATAGGGAATACAGGGTATATGCCGCATGGTTCCGTGAATAAATATTTAAAGCCGGGAAAAAAAAACTTCATCGATAAATAAATGAATAATTTCTTTTAGAAGGACCAACACAGAGCTAGTTTCCATGAGGTGGAGATTAAAGATGTCCCGAATGTCCCCGCTCTTCCAAACTGCTGATCCACTCCATCATCTCTAATATCAACTACTCCCCCTCCCATCTTTGAGTTTGGTAACTCACTGCATAGTCTAATAGAACTCACCAAACATCAAGGAAATGGCTTACGTGGTTGTGGAGACTAGCAAGTTCCAAATCTGTGGGTCAGGCGTCGGGCTGGAGGCTTCTCCTAACTCATGTGGTTACAGGGGCTACTGAACCCAAAGCAGCAGGTCAGATTAACAGGCTGATGGCTCAAGTCCCAAGAACCGGATGCAGGATCCAGAGCAGTAACAGCACTTTGCCAGAGCATACATATATATTGGATTTGGACCATACCCTCAAGGAAACTCCCCTTACTTGATTGAGTAAGGTGGCACAAGAATATGACTTGAATAAGGGTAGTAAGGGTGGTGGCTTGAGTCACACATCCTCTAGTAAGGTGGTGACTCAAGATACATCCTACCCTGATCCTGCCACATTGTTAACAGATAACTTCCAAATGGAACCATAACCACAGGTATAAACAAAAACAAAAACATAGCCCACCGCCATTGAGTTGATTTCAACTTATAGCAATTCCCACTGGGTTGCCAAGGCTGTAAATCTTCACAGAAGTAGATTGCCTCATCTTCCTCTCATGGAGCAGCTCATGGGTTTGAACCACTGACCTTCTGGTTAATAGCCAAATGTCTTACTCTATGCCACCAAAGTGCCTAAACTATAGGTATAGAGTCTAGGATTTATAACATACCACAAAATGGAGGAAAATGACGTCAGATCACAAAATGGAGGAAAATGACATCGGTTCACAAAATGGAGAACATAACATCATTACATAACTGCCCAATTATGTCATAATTGCCAAACCACTGAAAATCACGGCCCAGCCAAGTTGAAACATAACCGTAACTATCACATGTTGCATACATCTTATTTGCATTAGCAGCAAGTTGTCCAATCCCCTTGGGGGCCACAAGAACCTTACTGGCATAGGCCTACCCAATCACTGTGTAGGAGCCACAAAGCTAGAAGGGCCGTATTAAGTAGTTCATTGCATTGCAAAAAGATTTTGTTTAAAAGTCAAATTGGCCAAAAAAAAAAAAAAGAAAAGTCAAGTATTTTTTAAAAAATAAAGTCTCACTGCAGAACTTTGCCAAGGTGTGGGTTAGTGGTGACCTTTTTAAAATCTGTAATATTTATGCTACTGATAGATTGCAAAAAGAAACTCAAGCTTTGTGTATCATATCCAGGTGAATCCCAAGACCCGGAGGCAGAGGCTGACTCTATGCAGATGCGCACACCTGCCTGCTGTAGTCTCTAGGGGACCTCCAGCAACCTACTGGCAGTCTACATTTCATTTGCTACCTAACTTTCACTTGACCACCATCTCTGCTATGCAGAAAGTCATACAGTCAAACCCAGGCCTAGGAGAGGCAGAGCCAAGGACCAGCAGCACACTGGCCATAGCAAGCCCATCACTCCATAACCAGCCTCAGAGCGAGTGAGCACACACAGCCTCAAGAGGGTCCAAAGGGCTGAATTCTCGGCAAGGCAGGTTACCAAAACCCATGACCCAAGACACCTGGGAGAGGCAGAGAGCCGGACTGTAAGCACCTGGAGGGCAGGAGCTGGGTCTTGCTTCACTAATTTTTCCACTGCCTGAGGTGAATGCCAGCAAAGGGCAGGTCCTCTCATCAATGTGTGGAATGAGCTAATAAAGACCTCAGTGCTGCTGTATGTTCCACTAAGAGGTCAGGCATTTCTCCCTTAGAAACTGCAGCCGTGGAGCAGAGCACTTACATGGTGCAGACTTTGGAGGCAAATCCAGGCTTTGCACCTGCTCAGTATATAACCTGGGATGCATGCTTAACCTCTCTGAGCCCCAAATTCTTCATGGGCATAATGGGGATAATCCACCTAACTCACAGCATTATGAAGATTAAGTGAAATAATCTGTCCAGAGAGCTAAGCATAATTACATAGTAATTGCCCAATAATGGTAGCTACTCTAATAATTAGGATTAAAATTACGACTGGTTTCCCAGGCATAGTTTCTGCTACTGCAAGCAGCAGCCAGTTCAACACTAGGGACTTTCTTTCCCTTGCCAAATAGATGAAAACCTAAAATGAGATAATGCTGACTCCAGTTTCGATTATAAGCAGGTCCCATAAATCAGGCTATCCACAATCCAAAACTGTGCCACTGGATAGTACTTCTACCAATATTGGGAGGGAGAAATTAAAAATACAGAGGCCCGTTCAGATCTGCAGACCCCAGCACCGCACAGACAAGTCAGCAGTTTGCACTGAACATTTCTGGTACCTGACCCTCACGTGGCCCCTACTGCAGGTCAATACCGTGTTGGAAACACCCAGGAAAATGTTGACAGAGGTACTCAGGGACTATTTGGGTGGAAGCCAATAATCAGTAACTATAGTGGTAACTAGTCCCTGGCTACAGCAAACAGCATAATCCCTTGGGGATTCCTGGAGTCCACTGGATTATGGATGATATCCATGAAACAGACTTACTGTTACAATGAAAGGACAAGGGGTGCTTTGTTTTGGTCTAAATGACAAATATTTTAACCATGACCAGAGTTTTGTCCTTCTAGTTCCTGTTTCTAGTACTAGAATGCGGAGGTGAGTCAAGTATGAGCCCACTATCTACTCATCATGCTACCTAAAGCCAAACTGTAACACCCTTTTCAGAGTCAACAGCATGGACAACCTCACAGGTAAGGTGATTTATGGCCGGATTCTCTTAAGACTTATGTCCCCCATTGGAAAAGGCTGAAGAACAGATGACCTATGCACTTCCCATGGAATCCACTCCAATTCATAGTGACCGCATGTAGAACTGTGCTCCACGGGGTTTTCAACTGTTGTTTTTTGTCAGCAGTAGATGGCCAGGCTTTTCTTCCAAGATGCGTCTCTGGGTGGACTCAAACTGCCAACCTTTTGGTTAGCAGCCAAATGTGCTAGCCATGTGTACCACCCAGGGGCTCCCTTTGCCAAACCAGACTTTTACTCTAGGGTCCCAGCATTGTTACAATTCAAAGGCACCTGGTTATGAGATTTTATAAACTGTTTTTGCTGGTCCCCCATTTCTGATACAAATAACAAAATTATATAAAATTTTGAAAGTGCTTCAAAGGGCTGGCTTCACTCATTATTTATCATGATTATAATTTGGAATTCCCTTCCAGATTCCAGTGCTGTGTAATAATAATGGAGTGTTAGAATAATGCCTCTTCTAACTACTGATATTTTACACTTGGACTGTGATCAGTGTCCCCTTTTGGTTTGACACAGCCCTTCCTGCATGAGCCATGTCCGTCAGAGGAAGGCGGCTCTTAAAAAACAAAACAAAACAAAAAAACCTCACCTGGAAATGGCTAGAGAGGGAGCTGTAAAACTTATGTAAAATAAAGGAACCAGACGTAAAATAAATTTAGTACTGATGAAGATGCAGAACTGGAATTGGAACACCACTGATGGAATATAAAGCAGTACAGCCACTTCATAAAGCTGTTTGTTGTCGTGGTTATGTGCCATCGAGTCGGACCCGACTCATACGACTCAGAGCGACCCCTCCTTGAGTTTCCGAGGCAGCATCACTATGGAAGTAGATTGCTCCATCTTCCTTCTGAGGAGTGGCTGGTGGGTTTGAACCGCCAGCCTTCTGGTTAGCAGTCAAGTGCCCTAGGCACTACGCTAATAAAGCTGAACGTATGCCTACCTTATGACCCAGAACTTCTACTCCTAGATATATATATCCCCAAGAGAAATTAAAACATGCATCTATTAAAAAAAAATTGTACATGAGTACTCACAGCAGTATTATTCATAATAGTTAAAAATCTGAAAGCTATCTAAATTAAATGACCATCAACAGTACAATGGATAAACAGTGATATATTCACACATGCGATGGAATATTCTGTAGCAATGATCTACAACTACACAAAACAGCATAGCTGAATCACACAAATATCAGCTGGACAAAAGAAACCAGACACAAGAATATATAATGTACAAAAAAGAATATATAATGTACAAAACAGCTGAAACTAATCTCTTCTGTTAGCAGTCAGAAGAGTGGTAACCATAAGAAGGGCTAGTGGCTAGAAATGGCAGAAGAGGGGGCCTTCTGGGGTACTACTAACACTTTGCTTCTTGATTTGGGTGCTGGTTACAAGAGTGTGTTCAGCCTTGCAAAATTTCATGGAGTTGCACACTCAACGTGTACTTTTCTATCTGCATATTAAACTTCAATAAAAAGGAAAATAAATGCAGTAGCATCCATGTACTGTAATGCCCTTAAAATGCCACCTAGTGGCATGAGCTAAATGTAAACAAGAGGGATGTTTCACCTTTTTTAAAAATCCACTGCAAAGGCATTTGACTGCTAACCAGAGGCTGGTGGTTCAAACCCACCAGCCACTCCTCAGAAGGAAGGTTGGGCAATCTACTTCTGTAGTGATACCACCTCAGAAATCCAAGGAGGTGTCTCTATGAGTCAGATCCAACTCAACAGCAGTGAGTGAGTGGGTGAGTCTCATAATTGCACATATGGGGTCATCATGAGTCAGAATCAACTCAACAGCAGCTAAGGACAACCCCGTGGGCTAAGCCACAGTTACGGATTATGCTGTGGCCCCCCAAATACATGTCGTCCATCCTAATCCCTATAGCTGTGGTTACAATCTAATTTGGGAATGAGTCTCCTGTTACGTTAATGAGGCAGTATTAGCGGGAGGGCTTCTTCAACCAATCTCTGCTGAGACATGAAAGAGCACACCAAGCAAGCACAAAAGGAGAGGAATATACGTATCCCATGATCACCTAGGAACCCAGGAATAGCAGCTGAAAAGAGACAAGGACTTTCCCCCAGAGTAGACAGAGAGATTAAGCCTTCCCCTTAAGCCGGCACCCTAAATTCATACTTCTAGCCTCCTAAACTGTGAGAAAATAAATTTGTTTGTTAAAGCACCTACTTGTGGTATTTCTGTTATACCAGCTCTAGATAACTAAGACAGTCACCACCTGGTGTAATCTCCAAGATTCTGGACATCAGCGCCAGACAGAAGTGCTGAGCCTCAAGTACGAGAACTGGTTCTAGACTGGAGGCCCCGGGGGACAGGGCCATTGGCTGTAGTTGGAAGACACGATTACTGGACTGCCAGAAAGGAAGGAGCTTGGAGAACTGAGAATGAAACTCCAACTCCAACTCCAACTCCAACTGAGCCTGCAAAACAAAATCCCCAAAAGCATGGAAGAGAAAACCTAGCACTAAGAAGAATAGCTGCCCCGGACATCAATAAAAAAGAGAAAGAGAAGATGAATTCACTCCTGTCAAAACCTGAAACAGAGCAGGTGGACAATAACTTTAAAATCACTATGTTTAGAATCCACAAAGTTAAGAGTAGGAAACACGGCCATTAAAAAGAACAGACAAGAGTGAAACAAAAACAGGAAGAAGTGAAACAAGAACAGACCAACCTAAAAAAGAATGGCTTATAAAACCTTGAACTGAAAAAACAGGCACTGGGTTTTTTAAAACAAAATAGGCAAAATTCAGGCTATACACAGTTGTACGAAGAACTATTAATTTGGAAGATGAAGATTGACTCAGGACCATCTCAGAGAGATCAAAAGATAAAAAGATGAGGAGGCCACTCATAGAAACAGAAGATGGGCTGACAGACAGAAATACAGCTAAGTAGTATTTGCGAAGAAAAGAGAGAAAAGAAGGTAGAGACGCAGACCCCGAAGAGCTAGGACTAAGAGTGCTCTAAAAGGAGAGGCGTGATTTTCCAAATGGGAAGTGAACACTAGTGTTATCTGGAATAAATAAACTAAAATCTATACCTAGACACATCACAGCAGAATTGAAAGAACATGGAAAACCAAGTTTTAAAAGCCACCTTAAAGACAAATTAGCTCCAAAGGAACCAAAAATAGACCAAGAGTAGAATTCTCAGCGGCAGCAGCAGTAAAGGCCACGAGATGACTTTCCACCCAGCTTCGCCACTCCCT
>NW_006922562.1:190775-205603 GCF_000298275.1 Orycteropus afer afer
ATTTTAGTTGTACTTTGTGGGGAGGAGAAGGGGCAAATTAGTCTACACCGTCTTGCCCCCTCAGTTGTATGTTATGATATTTCTCCTATATTTGCAATACATTTTTTCTTGGACAGATGAAAAGAGAACAGAATCAGAGACTCGCATGCTAGAAGGATCACTCTAGTCTAATCTCATTTTATGGAAGAGGAAATAGGTCCATGGGGTTATTTACTTCTCATAGAGCTCCACAGTAGCAGAGCTAAGAATAAGACCACAGATGCAAGCATTCACGTCACTGCACTTAGCATAGCGTTAAACAGCTTTCAATGTGCTCCTTCATCGCAGGTGATGACAAATCCTCCATCATTATCTTTGTCCAGGAATCACTGAAATACTCATCGGCATACTGTTTTTTTCAGCTAATGTCCTATAGGACAGCACAGCATACTACTTTGGAAGAAAACGAAGGTGGCATTTCAGGTGATACATATTTGTATGCAGCATCAGGACTGGAGGAAGATTCATTAACAACCTGCAATATGCAGATGACACAACTTTGCTTGCTGAAAGCAAAGAGGACTTGAAGCACTTACTGATGAAGATCAAAGACCACAGTCTGCAGCATGCATTACACCTCAACAGAAAGAATCCTCACAACTGGACCAATAAGTAACATCATGAGAAATGGAGAAAAGACTGAAGTAGTCAGGGATTTCATTTTACTTGGGTCCACAATTAACACCCATGGAAACAGCAATCAAGAAATTAAATGAGATATTGAACTGGGCAAATCTGCTGCAAAAGCCCTCTTTAAAGTGTTAAAGAGCAAAGATGTCGCTTTGAGGACTAAGGTGCTCCTGACACAAGCCATGATATCTTCAATTACCTCACATGCATGTGAAAGCTGGACAATAAATTAGGAAGACTTCAGTGTTTGTGAAGAATACTGAGCACAGCACGGACTGACTTTGGGCTTCCACTTCTCCCCAGAGCCCTTCCACTGTGTCCTTTAAGAACTCATGGTCCAGCATCCACAAAGTCCCCTTTATTCTTAATCCCTTTCTCTGACCAGTCCTTGTCTTCCCTTAGTCCAGCAGTTCTCAACCCTGGCTGTACTTCAAAATCACCTGGGGGGCTTTTAGGAATCCTCAGGCCCAGGCCTCCCCCAACACCAAAATCTCTGGGGGTGGGACCCAGGGATCAGAATTTTTCCCGCTCCCCAAGATGGTTCCATTGTGCAGCCAATCTTGAGAACCCCTGGTCTAACTGCTCCCCTAAGGGGACTGCTGCCCAGAAAGAATGCCATCGTGGCACCACCGGGACTAGAGGTGAGGAGGTTTGCTCCTTTATAACACAAAATCTCTCTTCCCTCAACTCTCCTGGCTTGCCAGGTCTCCGGCAGTGCTTCAGACACACTGAGGTCTCTGGGCATTTGGTTTTCCTTCACTGAACAGAACAGGTTGGGTTCCTTTAAAATTTCTCTATCTTGCTATGCTTAAAAGTATTAAGAAAATGTTCTTTCTGTAGTAGTAGTAGTAGTAGTAGTAGTAGTAGTAGTAGAAGGGGGGGGCTGATGGCACAAACAGGTAAATTCTTAGCGCTTCAGTCTCCTGAGGGCTCCAATTCCTCAAATATGCTAATACAAAACTTACAAGATAAAGCTTTGTACCCAAGGCATCTATCCTTTATTAGTAATTATACTGAAGCTCTGGTTCTATCACAGATTGCCATAAGAAAGTTGACATGACAGCAAGCCTATTAAAGGGATTTAGCTATTGAAGTACCAAACAGACCCTTTGCAGGGAACTGACCTACAGAGCAAGTAAAACTCTGTAGATGGTATCTGATTCCGTTTATATGCATATGAACAGTGAGCTAATTAAGTTGAACTAACTCTCACAGTAGCATTACTCCATATGAAATCATTCATGCTCATTTCTTTTTAGTCACTGAGGCCCTGAATCTTTTTTCTTTTTTAATGGGTCACCTCTTCTGGGCTGAACCAAAATCCCATGCTCTTGGTCTCTAGCCTTTCCAAAGGAAGATGTGGGACACAAACCACCACCTGATTCTTCATATATTCACTTGGTCCATCTTGATCTTACCTATAGTATAAAAAACAAAAAAGTTTTGATTCTTTGACTGTATTCCTTTTCCTAACTCCAGGGCCCCATCTAACTGAATCCAGATGTTCACGTCATAGCGGAGCTTGGGCTAAGCAGAGGCCAGCTCAACTGTACCTCATGCTGAAGGGCTACACTTCGTCTCTCTCACTTGATACAAGGAGAGGTATACTTTTGGTGAATGGAGACAGGATCTCTCTCTACCCTGTATACATAGCTGCAGATGCACAAACTCATTTCTCTTATATACTTAAAACTTGAAAGTACATCAGTGATTGGCCGCATTGTTGTTTTTATTTTTGTGCTTTAGGTGCAAGTTTACAGAGCAGAGTTTGTTTTACAGCCAACATTTTGTGTAAATTTGGTTTCGCTCCCCAATTACCATCCCCAACCCTACCCCACTGTCCAACTCCCTTCCCAGTAACCACCCCCCGGTGCCCTCACAGTTACACACTCTTGTGTGTCCTGCATTTCCTCTGTGCGAATACTGCCCCTCTGGTGCCCTGTGGTCGACTGCTCCAAGGGATGCATCTCCACAGAGTATGTGGGTGCGTCACCTTGGGTCAAATGGTCTGTGTGGAGATCTAATTTACTGCTGGGCTGAGAGCCAGCCCCTGGGAGTGAGTTTTATTCCAGGCCTGAAGTGTATCCCAGGGCATAGTATTGGGGGTCCCACCAGACTCCATCCAACCAGTAATTCTGGTCATTATTGTGTTTTTGGATTTTGTTCCACATTTTTCCTCCCACTCTATCCATGGCCACATAGTTTTTTAATAGTGCTGCTTGTTAGGGATCAAAATGTTTTCTTGTTTATTACAATCTAGTCTTGCCCATTTATTAAATAATATGAAAAAATTAAATGAAAAATAATCCCAGAGCTTTATTTCAATCTCTTCTCAGAGCAATTAATAAGCATAACGATTGTAATTAAACCTGGTTTTGTTCTTTCTCCCTAGGTCTCCTGGTGATGACCCCATTTTAAAACCCCATTAAAAATTACACACACACACACATATGTGGTTGCTGTTGTTATGTGCCGTCGAGTCAGCCCCGACTCATAGCAACCTCTCCCTTGGGTTTCCGAGGTAGTATTACTACAGAAGTAGATTGCCCCATATTCCTTCCGAGGAGTGGCTGGTGGGTTTGAACTGCCAGCCTTCTGGTTAGCAGTTAAGTGCCTTAGGTACTACGCTATCAGAGCTCCCATACATATACATATACATATACATATACATACACACACACACATACATATATATACACACGCATATATATACATAGATACATAAATATATATATATATATATGTACACATACACACACACATACACACACAATTTCTTATGTCCATATATACCAGAGAACATGCCAAAAAAGGTTTAATACAGCAAAAGAGGAATTCCACATGTTTAAATTCTCTTTAATCACATTTATTGTGAAGTTAAGTTTAAAATGACTTTATGAGCGTGTAAGCAGAAGGAATAGAAAAGCAAGGAAGGAAATAACACACTGAAAACCTGATTGATTGAGATCCCAAGCTAGCTTGCAGTAACATTTCTGTTCATTTTTTACTCTGTAAGACACTACTAGCATAAGATATTAAATTTAACTTTAATCCAGGGCTTTGAATCAGTTCTTATCGGCTGAGTCATGGCCAACAAAGCGAAACCAAGGCAGACTCAAGTATGTAAAATGTGGGTGAACCAGAACAATAAGTGGAACGGGGAAAGTTACGGGTCAACTCCGTTAGAAACGTAACTGGCCTCTTAGAAAAAACAAGGGCAGCATGCTCGTTGCAAAGTGACCAAATCTCCTGACCAGTGGTGCCCACCTCAAAGACAGCAGCTGAATGCTCACTTTAAATGTGTGTTGCTCTCCACAGTCCTGGCAATAATTCAGTCTCCCCGAATCAGGCTCCTGAAAGGGCTCACTACGCCTCTTCTGAGTCTCCCATTCCAGGGCTTCAACTAGTAATGTTTCCCATTCTGGTTACTGTTCTGCTTCAGTCAAATTTTAAAAATGTGGGTCTGTTCTGATTTCCCTTTGCTGGCCGTGAGTGAACTGGTTCATACCAGTTTAAAGCCCTGCTTTCATCACATGATACAGAGATGAGAAGATGGATGAGAGACATCCGGAAGAGTTCTTACCAATATCTTAAAGCTGGTGTACAATGATGCTTCCTAACCACTAAGCTCTCAGGATGCTAATAGGTATTTTATAAATAAAAACGTGGATGGCTACTCATGCAAGTTAGTCACCAGATCCAGCAAACTTTGCTAGGTTGCTTTGCCACAGGCCTTCAGAGCCCTTAGTGGATGTACTGCAGCAACCTTCTGCACATTACCTTACACTGCCATCTCCCAGAAGACTGTTCTCACAAGGAGTTTGGGAAAGACTAGAATAGAAAGGTATTCCACACAGGTGGGTTAGGTGAGATTCTTTAGGAAATTGATTAGGAATTTGACACAGCCAACACAAAGACTAAATATCACTCAGGAGGTCGTATGTTGAATTGATGTGCCCTGTGTACCGTGGAGAAAGAGGAGACAAATGGGGGGAGGGATGGCAGAGGGTTTTGTGCCTGCATTCTTTACACACCTGTTCCTGTAGTCGGAACTCCCCATAGTTGGGCAGTTGAGTTGGAGGCTTCGGCTGAGCACTGGGCTCACTGTTGACACCGTGCTGTGAAAGGTGAAAGGCAAAAAAGTAGATTAATTCAGCACCAGCGCCTGGAAAAGATCTTCCTGTCACTAAGCCCCAAAGCAGGCAGGAAGCCCCTTGCGCAGCTCAGATGAGGACCGATGATAACAGCAGCATGTTTCACTCCCCAGAACCGACTACTGTAATTGGCACAGTGTCAGAAAGATAAGGACGTGAGTCACAAAAGCCGTTTCAGACAGGTCCTCCATGCATTCAGTCTGGTGCCTCCTAAGCCCCATGTTTGAAACCAGCAGCTGGTCGGTTAGTGTCCCTAGAATGCCTTCTCATTTTCATACCTCATCCTGTTACTGTTGGCTGCCATTGAGTCGATTCTGACTCACGTCAACCCCATGTGTGCAGAGTACAACTCTTCCACAGGGTTTTCAAGGCCGTGACCTTTTAGAAGTAGATGGCCAGCTTGGCTTCCCAGGGGCCTCTGGATGGATTCGAACCACCAACCTTTCGGCTAATAGTCAAGCACTTAACCATTTGTACCACAGGGACTCCATTCATCTCATCTAGAGCCTCCTTAACGGGAGCTCGTAGAAGACTCTATTTCCATGTGATGGCTCTGTGGCTGTCCTGTGCATACACACTGACTATGGTGAGAGGGAGTGAAGGGGCCTTTAAGGGGCTGTCTGTTGGAGAGCTGGCTCTCCTAGCTATGCCACCTTGGTCAACTTGATTCAACTCTGTACAGTCCAATTAAAAGGCATACCATTAGTGCCTATCTCACAGGGTTGTTGTGAGGATTAAATAATGCATGTAAAGCACTTAGCCCAATGCCTGGTACAGTGTGTGTGTGTGTGTGGGGGGGGACTCACTGCCATCAAATAGATCCGACTCATAGTGCCCCTCCGTGGGTTTCCGAGGTGGTATTTCTACAGACGTAGATTGCCCAGTCTTCCTTCCGAAGAGTGGCTGGTGGGTTTGAACCACCAACCTTCTGGTTAGCAGTCAAATGCCTTAGGCACTATGCCACCAGAGCTCCTTTGGTATACTGTAGATGCTCAATAAACATAGCTAATAATTTACATGAGCAGAAATTATATCCTAGGAAAGGCTTAGGCTGGAACTAAAGCTTACCAGCAGGGACTCAATAAACACTTGTTAGTCAACCAAACTGATCAACCAATATATTTTTTATTTTATTGTAGTAAAATATTTATAACAGATCATTTGCCATTTTAACCATTTTAAAGTATACCATTCAGTGTCATTAATTACATTCACAATGCTGTGTAACTATCACCACTATCCATTTCCAAAGTAGCCAGTATCTTTCAAAGCCAACACAGGGATACCAGAAAAGGCCGTTCTCACTTGTTGATCTGTGGGTCAGAAAGAACAGGGCCCTTTTTCACCCTTGAAGCTGAAGCGAGGAGCCAGAACCTCATGGTATTTACATCTCATGGTTCACTAGACTCTACAGACCATCTAATTCTCTGAAACAAAGACTAACAAGTGTTAACCATGGTTTCAGCAAGTCAACAAAGTCTGAGCCACTCAAAGCAATGAAGGACAACCCACAACTGTGGAGAGAAATTCCCCAACATTTTCTGCCAAGAGCCAGAACAACTCACTGGCATTGAGTCAATCCAGACTCATAGCAATCTCCATTGGGTTTCCGAGACTACTTATCTTTATGGAAGCAGATCGCCCTATCTTCCTTCTGCAGAGTGCCTGGTGGGTTTGAACCACTGACCTTCTGGTTAGCAGTCAAATGCCTTAGGCACTGCACTATCAGAGCTCCTTGCCAAGAGCCAGAGGAAGGTCTTTAAAGAACAAAAATTCATCAGCAGTAATTGATGGAAAGGGAGATCTGTGGCACCATACACCACCCTCCACAGCTTTGCTGCTTGTCTCATTTTTGACTCACAGAAAGCATGGGTGAATAAGGCCATAGTTGTTGTTGCCAGGTGCCATCAAGTCAGTCCTGACTCATAGCGACCCTACGTACAACAGAACAATCACTGCCCAATCCTGCACCATCCTCACAATCCTTACTATACTTCAGCCCATCACTGCAGCACTGTGTCAATCCATCTCCTTGAAGGTCTTCCCCTTTTTCACTGACCCTTTTACTTTACCAAGCATGATGTCCTTCTCCAGAGACTGGTCCCTTCTGACAACAGGACTATGTTGTGGCCTTATTAGGCCACAGCAGCACATGTACATGAGGCAGAATGAATTTACAGGCAAAGCAGATTTTAGTGATGCATTCTCCCATTCCACTGCATACCATTTGTTCCAATGGGAAGACTATCCCAGAGAAAGCACTGTGGGTCAAAACCACAGCACTAACCGCACATTGATGATCATTTATTTTCAGTTCATGCAGAATTACCACAACTCCGAAAATGCTGATGAATATGTACACTGACTACACATACTATACAGAAAAACCATGCTCCTTCCCCCCCCCCCAACTGGAGAAATACCCCTTCTTCTACTCCTCTCTCTGTATTCAAACCATACACAACCTTCAAGAGCCAACAGTGAACTCACATGCATTGACTTGGTGGCTTATTGAGGAATTGTCCACTGTCCCTCACAAGGCTGGCTGGCTGAGGAGAAATGCAACTAACTACTTTCTGTTGTCTTTGGTCACATATCATCTTGGTTATCTGTTCTGGGGCAGTCAACCCTTCCAAAGATGCACACTCACAGAATAGCATCCCTACTATGGAACCAAAACCAAAAACCAAACTCAAAGCCGTCGAATTGATTTGACTCATAGCGACCCCTCCTTGGATTTCTGAGGTGCTATCTCTACAAAAGTAGATTGTCCAATCTTCCTTCTGAGGAGTGGCTGGTGGGTTTGAACCACCAGCCTTCTGGTTAGCAGTCAAATGCCTTAGGCACTATGCAGTCTACAAAAATCCAATCTGTGTCCTACCTGTGATGGACAAGGTCTCGGAGGGAGTGCAGGTGGTTGAGGCAACGATCCTGACTTAGCAGCTGAAAAGAAAAACAGCACACTGTTAAGGACCACCCAAAATCAAAACAAAACAAAAAACCCTTCCATTTGTTAACTAGGAGTAACAACAGCATTTAATAGGTTTAAGTTTTTAGAATCCATCTGAGCGCTTAGTTTAAAAAAAAAAAAAAAAAGAGTATATGCTATTTCTAACCCCTTTCTCATTTTCACACTACCCCAAAACCTAAGCATTATATAGGCTGTTATGGCTAAGACAGTTCAAAACAGTAAGAAAAAGACACCCTTTGATCAAAAAACTAGAACCCAGCATGGGAAAGACAGTCAACTTCTCATTATTCTGGTGGTAATTATTTAGTTTTGAATAACCTCAGCCTTTGGCTTCTCTCATATTTTTCCCGCAATGTCTCGGCCACTACACTGCTCATTAGCTCAGTGAGTAGGGAGAAAGTGAAGAGGCTGGAACCCAAATGTGCAGCTCTGCTATCCCACAATGCCCTGTGCAAGGGTCTGGCAGTAGTGGGCAAAGCCAACAGTGATGGACGAAAGCAATATGCAGAGATTCTTCAAGGATCTCAATTTCCTTTTCTCTCTCCCATCTCTGTTATCAGGGATAATTACACTGGTTGCTAAAAATATCTAGTCCTACTTAAAAGATGCTTCTGAAAGTAAGTTTCAGTCTAATTTTTTTTTTAATTTCATGAGACATAAAGAAAATTTGAACTAAGCCAAGGATTGTCTGAATTGTAATTTAACAATGAAAATAAACAGATGCTATGAAATTATAAATAAAGCTCATAATCACACACAAAAAATAAGGTTAGCATCACAAATTGGCAAGTGAAACCACATTCTTTACAAACTCTTGAGAAAAACACATCACACTCTACCAAACTATATGCAGTTTTTGCAAATCTGTGATACGTGTGCTAATATTTGGACAATCTTCTGGGTCTTAGAAGTTAATCGCAGCAATGTACCAAGAACATAAAAGATTTTGCAAATCACTCTTGATTAGTTCTAGCAGGGTCAGACAAGCTAGAAGACGGAGTCCAGGGCTTCCCACAAATATAACTCAGAGTCATGTCATGGAGGGTTTCATTTGGAGCCAGTGCAGATACGGTACAACCATGTCAGCCCATCTATGATTTCTCTCAATCTGTCTTTCATTAAAATTTATGAAATACACCAGTGGGTCAAAACTCCAGAGGTGCTGAGGCCCTGACAGCCATCGATAACAAAGTCTGCAGCAGGAGAGAATGACGAGAGCTTTCAAGAATTACCCATCTCAGGGCCCCTGCTCTGTAGGGCCTCACAGAGTGGGCTTCTAAATGACCGATTACTTCAAAACAAAATCAAACAAGCAGAACTCTGTGCAAGTTGCTAACGGAAAAGACAAGCAATAGCACCAGAACACACTTCGGGTTAAAACAAACCTTTATTAACAAGTTGCTGTTGCTACGTGCCGCCGAGTCAGACTCGACTTATAGTGACCCATCCTTGGGTTTCCAAGGCAGTATAATTACGGAAATAGATTGCCCAACCTTCCTTCCGAGGAGTGGCTGGTAGGTTTGAACCGCCAGCCTTCTGGTTAGCAGTCAAGTGCCTTAGGCACTATGTTACCAGAGAGGCACACACAAAAAATTATAAGCCATTTAATTAAAAACACTGTGGACTTCTGCTTCCAGCCAAGATATGGTAGTAGAGATCAGATTTACCCTCCTATTTGAAACAACCAAAAACAGAGAGATAAAATATATAAGACAACAGTTTTTGAGACACTAGAATAAAACATACAAAAACAACAGTTTTCAAGACACTAGAAAACCAGGCAACAAAGTACAGAGATCCTGAGAGACGGAAACAAAGAGAGCCCTGTGACTGTCCCACCTGACTGCTGGGACACAGTTCCTAGAAACAGGCCCCAGAGCCAGATTCATGTCTGACTAATTTCTTGTTTTGGCTCTTATTTCCTTTTTAGAAAAGACAAATGCCTTATTTTTATAAAAGATGATGTGGGTTTATATCTGAAAATGTATCTTTTGGATAAAATTATATCGAAATTATGATGGCAATTTAAAATGCTGCAATTGCTGTGGAATGCTTGTTGATTCCTCAAATAACTAAAAGAATTGAAAACAGGAACTCGAACAGATATATGTACACCAATGTTCATAGCAGTGTTATTCACAATAGCCAAGAGGTGGAAATAACCTGAGAGGTCCATCAAAAGATGGTAAGATAAACAAAATGTGTCCATATATGGGAATATTACTCAGCCATAAAATGAAATGTGGTTATGATATATGCTGTAACATGGATAAACCTGGAAAACATTGTGCTCAATGAAAGAAGGCAGACATAAAAGGTCACATATTGTCTGATCGTACTTGGCTAAAACATCTAGGATAGGCAAATCCAGAGAGAGAGAAGTAGATGAGTGGTTACCAGGGGCTGAGGGGAGGGGAAAGTGAAGAATGATCGCTTAAGGGGCACCGAGTTTCCACTGGGGTGATGAAAGAGTTTGGGAAATAGTTAGGATGGTTGTACAGCACTGTAAATATAATTAATACCACTGAAATGTATACTTAAAAATGGATAAAATGGCAAAGTTTACGTTAGATGTGTTTTACCACACTAAAATGCGTTTATTTATAAATTCAGCACAGCTGCCCAGTCACTAAAACTGATGTTGTACATGTGAGTACTTAGTCACAGAAAGATGCTCATAATATATAGTTTAAGAAAAAAAGTCACAAATATGGCATATACAATGTTACAACCATTTATAATAAAAATATGGACAGTGTTTATTGCTAGATATTGGGATTGGGATTATAGGCCTTTTGCCTTCTCCTCACTTGCATACATTAGGTACCATTTCCATTAAGATCCAATACCACTTGCTAAAGTAAGCAATAAATAAATAAATAAATTTCAAATTACAAAAAATTAAATCACCTACAAATATTAACTGTAGTTTTGTTTCTTCCATAATGTTGAAAAATGGTAAGAATGGACATACTTGCCTTCTATTGATCTCAAAGGGAAAGCTTTCAATACTTCACCCTTAAGTGTGGTGTTTGCTATAGGTTAGGTACCCTTTAACAGATTAAGAAGTTTACATCTATTCTTATTTTGAGATTTTTTTTCACAGTAATTTGTTGTTGAATTTTAACCAAAGAGACATCCCCATCCACTGAGATGATGGTATGATTTTTCTCCTTTTAACTTGAATGTGGAAAATTACATTACGGATTTTCTAAACCCACCAGCCACTCCTCGGAAAGAAGATGGGGCAATCTACTTCCATAGTGATACCGCCTTGGAAACCCAAGGAGGGGTCATTATGAGTTAGCTCCGACTCCACAGCAATGAGCCTAGTTTGGTTTGAAATATCGAAACACCCTTACAGACATAGGATAATCCCAACTTGGTCAGGTTTTTAAATCTGCCAGATTCAATTGGCTAATGTTTTGTTCAGGATTTTTACAACTACATTCATGAGTAAAACTAACGCAGTGATTTTAATTTCTCATTTGGTTCTTTGTTACACTATTTCATCTGGGGAGTGTTCCTTCTACCTATACTCTGGAATAGGTTGTATAAGATCAGAAATAATTTTTCTTGAATATAAGGTCAAACTTGCTAATAAAGCCATTTGGGCTTGGAATTGTCTTTGAAACAAAATTTTTGATGAAAGAGTCCTTTTCATTAATTGTTACAGGACTATTCGAGACTTGCTAATTCTTAAGTCAGTTCTGATAAACAATATTTTTGCAGACATTTGTTAATTTCATGTAAATTTTCAAATTTATTGGCATATGGGTATTTATAACCCCCTCTTCCTCTCTGTTCCAGAGTGCTGCACCCAAGGATTAGAAGAACCTGTTCCAGGGAACTGGAACATCAAGAAGAAAGATCTAAAGATATTACACATCAAGAAATCTCCAATAAGATCATCCAGCCAGGTTGGATGAAGGCTTCAGTTGGCAATATTTTTTCAGATCTCCCAATCAGCTTATATTCTTAAACACAAACACATGTTTAAGATATCTGCAAACAAATTTCTAAATTAAGGTGGGGACAGACTGAAACCTCAAAGAAACAGATTAAATATATACTAGATGATTTAAAAATGTATATTATTAATATCCTCAGAAGATCATTCAGTTTATTCTAGAAATATTTAAACAATTACTATGTGCCAGATACTATTTGAGGTGCTGGCAAAATATCAGTGAACAAAACAGGACAAAAACCTTACCCTCATGAAGTTTATGTTCTACTGAGAAGACAGAGAGAATGGGATGGGGGCTGAGGATGAAATTTTAATTAGCATCATGAAGAAAAGCCTCAATAAGAGCTAAGAGACCTTATTGCAAAGGTGAAATAATAGATGTAGCTGGAAAAAAGTTCAAAAATAAGTCAAAATACCTGCAGCCCTTACAGAAACAATAGAAGACAGACACAGAGTAATCCCTCACAGACATCCAGACACTATGGGAGATCCAAATAGATCTACTGCCTCAGGACCATAGTACTGAGGGACACCAGACTCAACTGGCACAACAAAATACATAAAAGCATTGCTCCACATCCTACACTGGTGAGTAGCAACTGGCATCTTAAAAGCTTTCAAGCAGCCATCTAAGATGCAGCTAATGGTCTCATAGTGTTGAAAGTGAAGAAAATGCAAAAACAAACAAACAAAAAAGGGCATTTAGAACAAATCAGCCCTAGGACATGATGGCCCGTGAGACCAGAAGAACTAGATGGTGCCTAGCAACCAATGCCAACCACTCAGGAAAGGATCAAATCTGGAGATCCTGGATAGAGTGGGAGGGAAACGTGGAACATAATCCAAAAACTCAATAATGACAAGAATTACTGGTCAGATGAAATCTGATGAGACTCTCAATACTATGGCCCTGGAATACATTCTGCACCTGGAATAAAATGCACCCCTAGGGGCTGGTTCTCAGCCCTATAGTTAACAAAATGTACATGTAGACCACTCAACCCAGGATGATGCACCCACATACTCTATGGGAATACATGCCTTAGAGCAAAAGACCATGGGACACCAGAGGACCAACATTCAAACTGAGGAAATGCAGGACAAACAGGAGTGCATAAATATGAGGGGGACAAGGTGAGGGTTGCAGGGTAGGGAGGGGAGGAAACTGGGTTAGGGCTAAACACGGTGAATAGGGAATGAAACTAAATGTATGCATTATGTTGAATGTAAAACAAGCTCTTAAAATTAAAAAAATAAATAAGTCTAGGGATTCCAAATGGAGTCTCATTAGTAATCACCATGCTAATTCCCTCTAGCATCTTAGTGCCTAAAAAGGTAGTTTGAATTAGGGATTTAATTTGAATTCCAGCAGTTTGAATTAGGGATTCTGGTGCTCCGAACAGCTCACTGAATCAGAGTGCACCAAATTCAGGGGAGTAGAATTAGGAGAAAGGGACAGGGGAAAAAAATAACAAGATCGGAAGATCTATTCTGCAGAGCACCGACAGGCAGCCAAGAAAGACCATCGGAGACCTCCCTTGGGAAGTGCCAACCAGCAGGCGAGAAAGGCCATCCGAGACCTCCCTGGGTTAAGGAAGAAGATACACCACATGAGTATACTAGAGACCACACGAGCATACCAGTGATCACCCCAAGGATCTACCATCAGCACCTGATTTTATCGGTAACTTGGGTTGCCTAGGTGCAAACGGGCATGTCCAGTGCTGCTGAAACCCAAGCAGAGAGTCCACTGGTGCTGCAAGAGGGCAGGCCCAAGGAGGGGCCCCCACAACGGAACATCGATCAGGCTTGGGTCAGTTTAGTGGTACTGAGGAGTCAGTGCCTGACTTTGTCACTAATATTGGGACCACAGGTTATGTGTGGGCACTGGCCTGGATCCAGTGCTGCTGAAACTGAGTGGATCTTTGGTGCCATGGACGGGTGGACCCAGAGGAACTCCCACAGTGGATCACGGTCTGGGCCAGTGCCATGGGTGGGCAGGCCCAGAGAGGAACTCCCGCGGTGGATCTCAGAGCTGGGCAGTTGTCTTGGGTCAGCTTTTTGGCACCAAGGGGACCTGGGAGCGGGATTTTTTTGTGTGTCTGAGCATGGTGGAAAGTGATGACCTCCTAACAACTGGAATCTTTGCTGAAACTGAGCTGCAGACCTGTGAATAACAGTACAATGTCATCATTAATAGCCGCTCAAAGCCCTAGAAACTGCCCCTAGCAATGTGGAGCTTTCCTTCTTTCTCTCTTCTGCTCCCACCTTCTCCGCCAATACACTCACTTATCCAATAGAAGAAATCACATTCAGCCGCCATAATACCTCCCAGTTCGAATTCTAAACCCTCTTTATGGCAAACAGAAATCCATATCCATATTCCACAGTGATTCCACCATCACAAAGAAAACTACAGAGCAACCTAGCATACCTGAAAAAATAAAAAAACCTGATAAAACTAAAAAAATAAAATACACCAGCTTTGCCTTTTAAAAATATTAAATCATAAAACCAAGACAAAACAAATAAATAGATAACCAACAGTTAAAGACAACCTCAAAATTTCTAGGAAACAACATACAACATCAAATCAAACAAAAAAACAGGACAAGGCTTTAGAAGCTAAACCACAAAGGTCTCATTAAACATAGAGGAAGAGGAGGCAAAAGAATTATCTGAGAAAAAATTTAGAAGAAATGTTTATAAAGCTTTACAAGAGCCTAAGGAAACCCCAAACAGAAGCAAGGAGAACACAGTTCCCTGGAAGAACTTAGGAAAATCATTCAAGAACAAAATAACAAAATTAATGTACAATCAGAACTCATACAAAAACAGCAGTTAGAAATCCAAAAGATGAATACCAAAACTACAGAATTACACAACACAGTAGAAGCACAGAAGAGTAGGTTAAAAACTGGCTGAAGAATGCATATCCCAATTAGAAGACAAATCCCTGGAAGCCTATATGAAGAAATATCAGAACAAAGATTTAAGGGAAATGAAGAAAACCTAAGAATTATATGGGACGACATGAAAAAACAACATAAGACTTGTTGGAATT
>NW_006922562.1:212993-214150 GCF_000298275.1 Orycteropus afer afer
ATTGCCCAACCTTCCTTCCGAGGAGTGGCTGGTGGGTTTGAACCGCCAGCTGTCTGGTTAGCAGGCAAGTGTCTTAGCCACTATGCTACCAGAGCTCCCCATTAATCATCAGAGAGATGCAAATCAAAACAACAATGAGATATCATCTCACCCCAGCAATAATAGCAAAGTTCAATAGTTCAGAAAATAACAAATGCTGGCGAGGTTGCAGAGAGATTGGAACACTTGTGCACTGCTGGTGGGACTGTAAAATGGTACAACCATTGTAGCAAACAGTATGGTGTTTCCTTAAAAAACTGAAAATAGAAGTACCGTTTGACCCAGCAATTCCATTACTAGGAATATATCCTAAAGAGGTGAGAGATAGCACGCAGACAGAACATATGTATACCTATGTTAATCGCAGCACAATTCACTATAGCAGAGAGATGGAAACAACCTAAATGCCCATCAACGGATGAGTGGATAACCAAATTATGGTACATGCACACAATGGAATACTATGCTACATTAAAGAACAATGAGGGATATGCAAATCATCTCACAATGTGGATGAACCTGGAGGACATCATGCTGAGTGAAATAAGTCAATCACAGAAAGACAAGTACTATATGAGCCTATTACTGTAAAAAGACAGACAAAGGTTTGCTTGGGAAATGGAACTCACTTTATAGGATACCAAGATGGGGAGGGATTAATTTTGGGCTAGTTGGGGCCCACACGCTGATGTGGGTAAGGGGAGGGATATACAGAAAGCAACTGTGACCACCATAATAACATTAGGAAATGGGAGGACACCAAATTGTGCACATAAGAGATAGACGACAGATACTAATACCAACCAATGTGTCCACAATACTGCATTACCATTAACACCAAATACCAGGCTACAGATAAACACCTGAGAGGACCAGATGGGGGTCAGTGAACAGGAGGATAGTCTAGACTAAGGATAGATTTAGCTGAGACTAATTTGCACAGATACCAGTGATACAAAATACCTGCAGTCCTTACAGAAACAATAGAAGACGGACACAGAATAATCCCTCACAGACAACCAGACACTATGGGAGAGATCCAATAGATCTACTGTCTCAGGACCACAGTACTGGGGGACACCAGAGTCAATTGGCACAACAAAATACATAAAAGCCTT
>NW_006922562.1:214316-215982 GCF_000298275.1 Orycteropus afer afer
GGCATTTGGAAGCAATCAGCCCCAGGACACAATGGCCCTCAAGACCAGAAGAACTAGATGGTGCCCGGCTACCAATGTCAATCACTCAGGAAAGGATCAAATCTGGAGATCCTGGATAGAGTGGGAGGGAAAATGTGGAACAAAATCCAAAAACTCAATGATAACCAGAATTACTGGTCAGAGGAAGCTTGATGAGACTCCCAATACTACGGCCCTCGAATACATTTTGCACCTGGAATAAAACTCACCCCCAGGGGCGGGATCTCAGCCCAATAGTTAACAAGATGTACACACAGGCCACTCAACTCAGGAAGCCACACCCACATACTCTATGGTAATACATCCCTTAGAGCAATAGACCCGGGACACCAGAGGACCAACATTCAGGTTGAGGAAATGCAGGACAAACAGGAGTGCATAAATATGAGGGGCACAGTGGGAGGGTTACAGGGTAGGGAGGGGAGGAGACTGGTTAGGGTTGGACATGGTAAGTGGGGAGTGAAACTAAATGTACATGTAACGTTGAATATAAAACAAGCTCTTAAAAAACAAAAAAAAAATTAAGTAAATAAAAAGAGCACTTGGAAATTAAAAATATGGTAGTAGAAAGAGAAAGCTCAACAGAAGAGTTCAAAGATCAGCTGAGGAATCTCCTAGAAAGTAGAAAAATATCCAAATAAAAGTTGTACAAAAAAAGAGAGAGAACACAGCAAGAAGAAATCAATTAAATGGCTCAAGAAAATGTCCTAGGAGAGAAGAAAATGAATTTCCAAATTACAAGGACCCACTCAGTACCCAGGACAATGGAAGAAAACACATCCACGTCAAGGCACATCACCATGAGATTCCAAAACACTGGCACTAGAAGATGCTACAAGTTCCAGCAGAGGGTATAAGAGGAAGAAAGGCCACACACAAAGCATGGTGAGTCCAAATGGCTTTAGACTTCTTAACATACCATCAGAAGCTAGAATTCATTAGTGTGGTGACATCAAAATTCTAGGGGAGAAGAAAAGGCATCTCCAACTGACAACTGTATACCCAAACTGGAAGCTTGTGTGACAGTATGATTAAAGGTATTTTCACCATTTGGATCCTCAAACTGAGCTTCATCTACCCTTTCTAAGGAAGCTACTACAGGGTGTGCTACAGAAGACAAGAGAGTAAACCAAAATGGAGCAAGACATGGGATACAGGAAAAAGGAGATCCAACATGGGAGAAAGAGGAAGGGAATCCCTGGATGACAGCACAGGGAGATCCTACAAGGAAAACTATGCACCAGGCACAGAAAGCAATCAGCTTAGTTTGAAGTATTTCAAAATATCCCTGGAGGTATTTCTTCAAAAAGATGAAACTAACATCGTACCTAATCAGAATACCTGATGTGTCAGGATTTCGTAGGGGGAACTTTAGAAAACTGAGGGAGCCTATAGTTGAGTCAGTGGCGAGTACATTAGAAACAAGTTGATTTTTCATTCTAAGGTAAACAAAAACTGCTGTAAGTAACAAAAGTATCCATTTACTATCATGGCTTAGCATTTACATAGCCACAATATAAAATTAATATAAAGATTAATGTAACTAAAATTATGATGTAACTACAGTGAGAGAGGGAGCTCTGGTAGCATAGTGCCTAAGGCACTTGACTGCTAACCAGAAGGCTGG
>NW_006922562.1:216082-220357 GCF_000298275.1 Orycteropus afer afer
CTACTTCCATAGTGATACCCCCTCAGAAACCCAAGGAGGGGTCACTATGAGTTGGGTCCGACTCCACGGCACATAACAACCACATAGTGAGAGAGAGAGAGAAAGGATAAAGATACTGGAGGAGGAAAGAGAGCAGATGATGCCCAAGATGGAAGCATCAACAAAGGTTAGAGAGACATGTTATCTAAAAGTCTGGAAGTAAGCATTGTACCAAAATCATCCACATAGAAACTGCCATAGCAGAGTGTACTTGCTTATGTCTTCAGGTCTATGAGGAGTTCCTCAGCCTTACAATCTGTGCCCTCAGTTCAGCATAGAGCCCTGGCCTTCTCCTCCACCAGAGGAAACCAGCTGTGATTGGTCACCCTTCTAGCATCTTCCTTCTCTTCTCAGAAGCCTTTTCCACTGACCCTCAGTCAAGAGGAGGGACAACTAAGAATCCGCACTCATTTTACTTCACGGCAGCATGCAGGACTTCAGTGAGAACTCTGCAGGTCTGCCTACTTGCACACATGCCTGCTGGGGGGATGCAGGCAGAGCTGAGAGGGCCGCAAAGCCTTGGGTGTTCCCTCAGCAGGCACTCCTTCGTTTAAAAAAACGGCAGTAGCTCATGCACCGTTCCTCGTTTAGATGCTACCAAAATCCCTCTCCTGCGTTGACTACTCTGCATTCATTTCCTTTAATGGTAGGAGATCTGAACCTACCTTCATCCTACCAATCTTACGCCTAACTGACTCATCTTTTTATCTCCCACAGCACCTAAACACACTGCCTTGTAAGTACTCATGCAATGGCTGAATGGTTAGACTTTAATTTACTGAAGAATCTTCTCCTATTTTCAGTCCATTCTCGGGTCACAATTGCTACTTAAATATTTTATCCTGTATGCCCCAATCAAACGCAAGAAAAAGGAAGGGGAAGGAAAGGAAAGACCTTTATACAAAGTGAAATGGAAAAAATACTTTGGCTAAATAATCCAATGTATCCTTTCAAATGATGCCACTGTACCTGTTAATAGCAGCAGCTTGTTCCTGGCAGGATAAAGAAGGTGAGAAGACAGGGAGGACAAGAAACTCCTGAGGCAACCACAGGTTTATTCCTGAAGGCTTGCAGTCAATAAGGCGGGACTCCGGACATGAGCAAGGCTCTGTCAGACCCAAAAAGCTTTATAAACACAATTAGTAGAAAGTAATAAATACCCAAACCCCGAAAAGCAGATTAAAAGGTTCATGAAAAACAAAACAAAAAAACCTGCCACTTGATTCTAAATTCCAAAGATGCAGTAATAATTCCCAGAGTTTCAAACAATTTCTTACGTTTACTGAAAGATGTGCTCATTTTGACAGTGATCCACCAAATCTCAGTTTCCTGGTACCTTCCCTCCAAAGCCCTAACTGCTAACTATTTTTTTTTTTAACCCTTTTACCTCATTATGCTTAGAAAGTTCCAAAGTTCCAGGCAAAATATTCATAGGTATTGCAGGCTATTTACTAATATCCTTCAGATTTTTACAAAGCCCAAATCAATGACTAAATGAAAACATGTTCCAACTTATGGAGTGGAAATAAAACAGCAGATGTGGCCATTGAAAGCTTCAGGGAACAGAAAGCCGATTCTTCAGGGGAGTGAAACTTGGAATAACTTCAGCTGTGGCAAAGGGTTACCATCTACTCACAACCAGGAATATTTTATGAAGAAAATAAAAGGATTCAAATACCAAAAGGGGGGGGGAGACACTCAAAGAACGGAAAATGTTGAAAGGAGCCTGCCAGTGAGATCTGTGCTTTCAAGTATCAATCAAATAGAGTCAGCCATATGCAAGGCTTCAACAATTTCACAGTAAGGACAATTCCTCTTCTTGGCTAGTTCATAAAAACAGCTATTTCTTTGTAATAGAAATTTTTTGTTTTCTTTCCCTCCTTTCTAATCACAAAAGCATGTGTGACCTTATACCTATCCCCTGGTTACCCAGTGATGGGCATGTATGCCATATACATCTATGTATATCATAAAGTGCTTGCCAAGAATACCATTCCAGCAATACCTGCCTCTATCCCCCAATGCTCCACACCCCCAAAAAATACACAAGCCCATTATTTTGCCCTTAAACAGAAAAATTTTTCCCTAGTTAAAAGACATGAACTTACACCTTAGAACTGTTCAACAGGGATAACAGAAATGACTGGGTTTGGAAAATTCAATTCTCTTACTTTACAGACGAGAAAACTAAGGCGTGGCGAAGTTAATGACAGCCAGGGTTGCAAAGGTACCGTGAAGCAGTAGTCAGTATCACACTGAGACAGGGGAGGAGCAGCTGGGAAGGGCTATTCTACATCCAGGGGAGAAGCACATTGGAAAGCTGAAAGCAGGAAAGTAGTGCAAGCAACTTCAAGGAACTAAAAGGATGCTTCTGAATATGCTATAAACCGCCTAATTCCAACTCACTCTAGTACAGGAAGGTAAACAACAGGTTAGACACTCTACGGAAAAATGTGCTGTGATAGCAGATATTTAGGTCATGCCTTCACAACACTATGTGATGACATCCCTGCTTTAAAAACTATTTAGTGTGGCAAAAGGACCGGCATATCAATAGATCAGTGAATAGAACTGAGAGTCTAGAAGTAAGCCCTTATGTTCATTCTCAGGTGATTTTCCACAGAATTGCCAAAACAATTCAATAGGGAAAGGGGAGTATGGTGTTGGGACAACTGGATCTCCACATACAGAGGTGCACTAAGACCCTCACCTCATACTATATACAAAAGTAAATCAAAACGGATCCAAGATCTAAATGTAAGAACTAAAATATCTTAAGAAAACACAGGACAACATCTTCGAGACCTTGGTGGGTAGATTTCCTAGCTACGACACCAAAAGCACAATCTGTGAAGAGAAAACGGACAAACTGCACTTCATCAAAACTCACAACTTTTGTGCTTCAAAAGACATCATTAAGAAAATGGAAAGACAAGTCACAGCCTGTGAAAAATATCTGCAAATTACAAATCTAATAAAAGACCTGTGTCTAAAATATAAAAAGAACTCCAGAATATACAACTCAAAAATAAGATGAACACCCAGTTATAAAAAGGGCAAATGATTTCGATAGATACTTCTCCAAAGAGCACATAAAAAGATACTCAGTATTAGTCATCAGGAAAATACAAATCAAAACCAGAGGGAGACACCACTTCACACCACTAGGATTGCTATAACCCAAAAGACAATAAGCGTTGGTGAAGATGTGAAGAAACAGTAATGTCATACACTACTGGTGGGAATGTAAAATGGTAAGTCACTTTAGGAAACAGTTTGTCAGTTTCTTAAAAAGTTTAACATAAATTTACCATATGACCAGGAATTCTGCTCCTAGGTATTTAGCCAAGAGAAATTAAAACATGTCCACACAAGACTTGCATGTAAATGTTCACAGCAGCGTTACTCCTAATAGTCGAAAAGTGGCAACTTCCCAAAAGTTCATCAATGGATGGATAAATAAAATGTGATACAGCCATATAATGGAACACTACTGAGCAATCAAAGAGAATGAAATCCTGATACATACTATAACACAAATGTACCTCAAAAATACTGTACAAAGTAAAGGAAGCCAGACACAAAAGACCACATAATATGTGATTCTATTTATATGAAATGGCCCAAAAAGGCAAATCTACAGAAAGTAGATGAGTGGTTCCCAGGGAATAGGGATGGGAATGGGGAGTAAATGCAAACAGGTAAGAGGGTTGTAACTGGGTTGCTGAAAATGTTCTGTCACTGGATTATGGTGATGGGTATACAATTTGACTAGAAATCATTGAATTGTCTATTTAAAATGGGTACATTTACGGTCTGTAAATGATACCTCATAATTTTTTTAAAAGCTATGGGTGGAAAGGAAAAGTACAGTTAATAATAGGGGGAGGGAGGAGAAGGACACAGATTTAACAGAGGCCTCCCTCCCCAAGTTGCTAACTGCTGAAGCTGGTCGTTCAATATACAGCTCCTCATTTTGGGTTTGTTTTTCATATACCAAAACACTTTTTTTGCTATTTTTTAAAAATGAAATAGACACATTCTTCAAAACTGCCTGGTACTGGTATAATGACAGACATATAGACCAATGGAATAGAATTGAGAACCCAGAAATATGGTCAGTTCATCTTTGACAAAAGGTCGAAATCCATTAAATGGGGAAGAGAATGTTTGTTTAATAAATGGTGCTGGCAAAACTGGATATCCATTTGCAGAAAAATGAAACAAGATCTGTAC
>NW_006922562.1:226302-250318 GCF_000298275.1 Orycteropus afer afer
GTGGCTGCGATGATGGGCTCAAGTATAGCAGGGATTATGGGGCTGGCGCGGGATCGGGCAGTGTTTCGTTCTGCTGTGCATGGGGTCGCTATGAGTCGGAAACGACTCGACGACACTTAACAACAACAACAGTACATCTTTTTGTTTCAGAGATTTATTGGTGTTATTCCTTATAGGTAAACTGCGTGCCCCCTCAATTAACGCTGGTTGCTTCCTCCAACACTAAACTTATTTTACCAAGGATTCTGTTCTTCAAGGCATTCTCATGGACAACAAAACAGTTAATATTCTTCTCTGGATCTCAGTCTCTTCCTCTGTAGTATCAGAGAGTTGGCTGAGAAGATGTTTAAGTTCTCTGTTAGCACTGACTCTATGGTTCTAGAATTTATTTACCAATGTTTATGAATAATTCCCTTTTCCTGTACCATGGGATATATGATAAAGGTTAACTAGGTGCAAGATGGAGACATCAGCAGAGTTAAGAGATAAACATGCATGAGATCTAACCTTGGTAAAAGACAGGTCTCTGGTTTCATGTCTGACAGTGTATTCACGTAAGTGCATTTCTCCTATTTTACTGTTAAACTATTTTAAAAAAAAAAAAAAAAAAGCTGCCACTGAGTACATTTTGACTCATGACGCCCTCACATGTGTCAGAG
The DNA here is from genome assembly GCF_000298275.1 of Orycteropus afer afer. Lineage (NCBI taxonomy): Eukaryota > Metazoa > Chordata > Mammalia > Tubulidentata > Orycteropodidae > Orycteropus > Orycteropus afer. The sequence continues at coordinate 226,962 of NW_006922562.1, forward strand.
TGGAACTGTGCTGCATAAGGTTTTCAATGGTCTATTTTTCAAATGTAGACTGCCTGGCCAAGGCACCTCTGCGTGAACTTGACCCTCCCATCCTCCAGTTAGCAGCAGAGCACGTTAACCACTTGCACTATCCACAGACTCCTTAAAGTTCTTGTTGTTGTTGTTATGTGCCATCGAGTCGGACCCGACTCATAGCAACCCCTCCTTGGGTTTCCGAGGCGGTGTCACTACGGAAGTAGATTGCCCAACCTTCCTTCTGAGGAGTGGCTGGTGGGTTTGAACCGGTAGCCTTCTGGTTAGCAGTCAAGTGCCTTAGGCACTATGCTACCAGAGCTCCCATCTTAAAGTCCTTAGCTTGGTTAAAATTATTAGGGGTGTATATGTGTGCACTGGAAGGAAAGAGATACTGCAAAATCAACAACCAAGGAAGGAAAAGAGATACTGCAAAATCAACAACTAAAGCAATCCGGAAAAGGTCTATTATGTTGAAACACTCTCTTTTGCACCATGATTTTGAAAACCGTAACATAATCCGACCAACTGTTAAGTCTGAAATATAAACATTTCAAATGGATTTGCAATGACAACTACTCTACACCATAGTTTCTCGCTCACTCTCCAACCTTTTACAATCTGGATGAACCCTACCAATCCAATGGGACTGTTCTCCTGAGTCTTCCAAAGGCCCTAGTCTACAAACTCCTTCTCCCTGAGTCTCTCTTATTCTTGGTCAGTCAGCAGATTTGAGACTTCTGGCTTCCACTTCCTTCTTGAAATACACTCCTCTTCTGGCATGCTGAGCCATGGTGCTGTGTGTCTTACTAAATGCAGGTGTCCCCATGACTTCAGGTCCAGTTGTCAAAACAAAGGAATTTGTTGCTTACATAGCAGGTCCTAAAGGGTTTCAAGTAGGGAAGTGACATCATAGCTGTGCTGTAAGAAACTAGTTCTGTTGCTCTATGAAGGAAAGAATGAAGCAAGCCAACTAGATCACAGATTACTACAGTAGCCCAGACAACGATAGCAAGAAGTGAGCCAAGGTAGATGTCAAGGAAGAATCGAGAGAATCTCACTCCAAAAATCATCTCTAGCCTTCAAAGTTTAGCTCAACAGCTTTGTGCTCCATCCCCCATACAGCCACAGACCATCCTGGCTAGAAACCCCTCAGGCTCAGCATCTTTCTCACAATCACATGTAACTTAACTGTAACACTGACTGGCAGGGTTTGAGGCCATATCCATATTCCTCTTAGAATTCTCTATCATGTCAAGCATACAGTTAATGTTGGATGAATGAGTAAGACACTTTTCCTGGTCACCATCACTGAAATCTATTTCAGTTTTTGTGTAATTCTATAAACTCAGAGGCACATAAGAAATTCACTGATGTACTGAGAATTATACCATTTTATGGTCTTCCTTCCACCTACAACCTTCATACCAGTCATAAGCTTAATGGCCAACAATAGGAAGATGGTTAAATAAATCACAGTCCCAATTCATAAATGCTGGATAAAAATAAAGAGTATCACCATTTTGTAACTCCCAATGAAATAATGGGTCTGAGCTGTAGTTTGCTGGAAACAACCTATACCAGCTTGTGAGGACAGATTACATCCATCGACTCCTAGTTCCACGTTCAGTGACACACAAGTAGCATGAACTTGGCCATGGTATGAGTGCTTACACCACAAAAGTTGACATTTACCAACATATCAGTGGATCTAGACTGTGAAAGCCTGTTGGGGATCATTGCATAATGGATGGATCAGGCTGATACTACCTGAACACAATGATCAATCAAACCTCACAAACAAAGAGGCATTACACATCAGAGACTTCCTAATGTGCAGCAACAGGAAGTGCACAGCATCACTAGGAAGTATTCTGGCCACAAATCAAACCCCAATTCAGATTAAGCCTAGAGCTACCTACTACTTTACAGGAAATACAGGACATAGAACAATCAGCTAAAGCCAAAATCTCCTGGTATCTTCTCCCAAGGGGTTTACCTATTTCTCTAGTTGCAGAAAGAAATATTCATTTGTACAACACCCAGAACAGACTCTTGTCAGTTTGTTGCTCAATAAACACACATCACCTTAACCCTAGTTAAGACCCAGACCTGATCATGAGCCTTCCCAACTGTACACCTCCCAGTAGAGGCCTGGGAAGTACTCTGAAACTATTTCTCAATGTAGGGGTGGGAGGTAACTGAGGAGGTAATAAAGAATCCAAAGAAACTATCAGAGCCTTGAAGAATGCCCCAGAATGCTTTCTGTCATTTCAGCTACATTCTAGCAGGTGGTAGCAGTTAGTACAGAATTAGAAGCACGTTTGGCCTAGGTAACCTCAGCCAGGAAGGACATCTCTGGCACTCTCAGGTATCATCTGGTCACTGTAGGTATCAACTAAAACACTTTTTTTTTTTTTTGCAATACGTAGTATTTGCAAATGATGCAAAATTAGAAAGTGATAAATGGGTATTCAGTGAAAAGTCAGTCTTCCTCCCATTTCTATCCCTAGTCACCCTCTTCTTTTCCTCACAGGTGACCACCTTTACCAGTCTCCATCTGAAACTGTTTGTACATTACAAACATATGTATTCTAAACTATGCCTTTTCCACTTAATTTATAGCAGGTATCTTTCTACCTACTACACATATACAGCTGCCCTGTACTTTTTAACAGCTTCATAAGATGCTGTAGATGCACCATAATTTCTTAACCATGGACTTACCTTTTAAAGTTCTTATTATCAGGATGTTAAAAGCAGAGTGAGGAAATTACCCACCCAGAGGCACACAGGCAGAAACTACCCATGGCTATGTTTTCTTTAGCCATGACAACATCTTTAACCTTGTGAACTGCAATGTATTTGGCCAAATGGGGTGTGGTGGTAAAGGCTGCCCCCAACATCCATCCTCCTCTTTTACAGGAAGAGAGGTGTTTCTGGGAAGTGACTGCCTAGAAGGGAAGGACTCCACCTCCAGCCATCTGGCAGCAAGGTATATCCACGGGACGAGGTTTCCCCAGTAAGTTTCTACGGACAGTGATGAAAGTTCAGGGTCTGGTGCTTAATGCGCCAGAGGAACAGCTCTCTCTTCCACACACTCTCTGCCCCTCTGCCACTCGGATGCTAAAGCTAAAAGACTGGAACAGGGCTCTGTGGCGGATAAGCACAGAGGCTTCTTCTTGTTACCATCTAACTCAAGGCTGCCAGCCTTAGGCACGGCTATGGAAGGCCTGGTCATAATCAAGAGTGAAAAAAGGGGAGTTTACCATACCACATGGTGGAACAAAAGAAACCCCTTGTATCCAAAAATTACTTCATGAAAACAACTGCTTCCGTGAGGAAAAGGAGGTTCAGGTCCAGAAAGTATTGACTTTACAGTGTGCTTTTTCTTACAGGAATTGCAATAATAAAGGTATTTCATGACTATACGTATAGTGCTATAAAAGTTAACTCTCACTGAGCAAGTCCCGGGCTTGACAGCCTCCAGCTTTTGTACACATGTCTCGTCACTGACTTAAGATGTTCTTGCACATTTTTATTGCTGTTCAAAACTAGCAGCTATTTGGGTCTGTGAAGAGATTGGTCCAATAGCTATCATGAATGGTGAACTCTCAATTACCCACAATGACCAAATCATAGCAGCGTCTCCTTGTGAACACTTTCAGTTTGATGGCAGTACTTAGAACCCCGGGGTAGTCTGACCAGACGAGACACTATCAAGTCAATCCCGACTCCAGGCAACCCATGTGTGTTGGAGTCGAACTGTGCTCCACAGGGGAAAAATGGCTGGTTTTTTGTAAGTGGCTCACCAGGCTTTCTTCCAATGTGCCTCTAGGTGGACTTGAACTTCCAACCTTTCAGTTAGCAGATGAGCATATTAACCACCCAGGGTCTCCTTGGGGCAGTCTAGGTTCCTATGAATCACATTCTTCAACTCTCTTCATAGATATCAAAGTTTAAGCCAATTGTCCCATCACTTCCAAAGTTAGTCTTGTGCATTTATACAGATGTACATTCAAAATCAGCCTGTTATTTCCCCCCCTATTGTGTCACCCACCTCCATAAATTCAGAGGCATTCATGCCCCCAGTTCTACGCAATTCCATTAAAACCTACCCAAACCCTAATTTGAGTGCCTGTGGTCTCTCCTTGCCTGAGTCTCAAGTCTGTTATTCTGTTTGCGCCCTCTTCATTTTCCTCTTCCGTTCAAGCACCGTGCACCTCCTTTCCATCCCACCATTCCACTTCAGTCCTCTCTGCCTCCGCAACTCAGCCTCATTCACTTGGCTTTCACAATCCTGTGAATCTCGTTTGAAACGTTAGCTTCATTTTTGTCTTTCACTTTCAGCTCAAGTCCACATTTTGTTTCATTTCACATGTGCCTCCCCTCTCTTTTATACCTTTCTTTCTTATTCCATTGTTATAAATGAGGAGGTCCTGGTAGAGTTTGTCTTAAGGGATAAAGTGGGCAGAAGGAGGGGGCTGCAGGGGCTGGAAGGACAATGGCCCAGTGCAGCAGTAAGTTCGCATCAACATGCCCAACTCCCACCCAAGCGTCTGAGGTAAGAGAGTCTCAGAACCACGGAGGCCAATGTGAAGTGGTCTCTGCGGTTAGGCAAAGAGAGATGGAGCCACAGAAGCTGGGTGAGTCTTCTGAACAGGCAACAAAACAAACAAGAAAGTAAGGATGGCCAAAAATGAAATGAAAAGATGGTTAGCTTCATCAGGAATCAGTGAAATGTAAACTGTCACCTACCAGACTGGTAAGGACTAAAAAGATGGATGCTAACCGGTAGTGGCAAGTGGTTATGAAACACTGTCAGACAACATTGCTGGTGGGGTGAGTCGACAGGCTCGAGTTTTCTACAGCGCAGTTGGGCAACATATCTACACTCTGCATGTCTAGAGCCTTTAACCCAGCAACAAAGATATGGATATAAAGTCATTAAGAACCTCTGCCTTGTTTGTAACATGAGATCACATGAGGGGGAGACGGGGTGTGTGTGCCAAATCTGGTGCGATTCAGATGATGTTTACTGGCTTCCTGAAGCCTCACAGGGTCAAGGAGCACCAGCTCTGATTTACAGAGCAGGACTCTGGGATGCAGAAAGATGAGACCACTTGCCTAAAACTCCACATAAATAAGCAGTTGAGCTGGGTTCCACCTCCACTTTTATCTTTTCCTCTATAGCACAGGATGTCTTAAAAACCCCAGGACATCAGTCCTCAAACCCAGCTGGCATCTCCTAGCTTGGGTACAAAACCTGAGACATGTGGACACTGTCCAGCCTCCCTCCTTTGCAAGGGCGAGGTACTGAGATACCTGCAGATTGTCTCAATCTTCCTGCATCTGTGTGACAACCGTCCAGCTCACAATCCACTAGCCATGTGGAATTTTTATAGCATCATCATCTGTGGCTGCCCTCAGCCCAAACAGCACTTACTATGAAATTATGCCAGAATTTAGATCAAAGTATGGAGGGGGAAATTCAAGGCAAAATTTTTGCCTGATGAACTCATGGCAGAGAATCAAATTTCCTGGGGAGTTCCAGATTCTAGTGTATTAAAAAACAATCTCTAACTTTACTATGAGGAGAGGACTTTATTAGAACAAATAAAACCTGCTGTGCTCTGCTGGACACTGAGGTCACGCTGATACGTCAGCCAAGGAGAGTCTTTTCTCGCTTTAGGAGAAAAGATAATAATCTTCAAATCACTAGCATCTGACTCTGGCTTGATTTAAAATGCACATCGATACAGAAAGAGTTCCAGGAAATAATTGTATTTATAGCTTGCCTGCATTAGTCAGTGGAAAAGCCCTTGTTGCTCCCAAAATAACATTTGGGATGGTGCCGTATTCTATCACTTTCACTAAGGCAAAGCTATGGTTCTCATCTTCTGTTCCGCAGATTCTCAGGTGGACATCATCAGACAGGCCCGTCTGGCCTCCCCCACCTCTAGTTGTACAGAAGTTGGTACAACAAAGTCCCAATCCAGAAGCCTTAGTACCTCCTCCTTGAAGGGGCCATTGCCCTAGATCCCTTCACCAACCACCTAACCGTCAGTCAGATTTAGAACCCCCCTTAGCATTAAACCCTTCAGGACATATGATCTCTCTCCACAAGGATAAATACAGGAGAAGGTTCCAGTATGCCAGTTATCATCAAGGTCTTTCAAACAGGAACTATACAAGTGTCTGAGGAAATGATAAGAGAGCAACTTTGTTTACAAGTTACCATGATGCTGAGAGTAACACCTCAACCACTCATGTGGGGCTGTTTGGAGTGTCAACATTTTTACCCTCTCGCTATAGAATTTTCTAATTCTTGATCCATAGCAAGTGTGGGCAATGCTCCAGATACATGTGCTATGTATCTGTCTAGAACTGTCTTTCCCTTCCCCACAATACCATACAGTGTAAAGCCCACAATACCATAGTAATGCAAAACCCTCAATGGGGGGGAAATGGCCAGATGGGCTCTTCCTTTGCAGCCCCAAAGGCCTCTGGGATTGACACACACCCAGTGGCTCCAACAAGAAGGTCAACGGCTGGGGTGCAGATTCACCTGGCACACTGGGCTGGAACACTTTATTCAGATCCAAGGAGGAAGCTCTGGAATGGGTTTTCTGGGGCCGCGGTGGCGGGGTAGGAGGGTCCTCGCCCCTTTTCATGGCCTCTTCTATGGAGGTGCTAGAGTAAGATCTGCAGCAAAATAAGGGAGGGTCAGAAAGGAAATGGCAAAACTTTACTTTTGGCAGCTGGATCTGGAAATGGAAAATGCCCCCAAAGTCAGAATGACTGTAAAGGGCTGACAAGCTCCCCCAGCAGAAGTCACACTGTATAAGAATTAGCCAAACCCTAACCATGCACCAGGAGCTTTTTAAACTCCTTAGACCTAAATGTACAAAACAGGAAAAGTTTTATGTAAATCCAAATCAGCGTCTATTGGAATGGTTAACAAGAATAGCAGGTGAACCGTTTGGCTTAGGTATGTCCATATTTTAAGAGAAGGGCTTCATGGTATTAAGTGCAGAACTTCTCTCCTGTTCCCATGCAAATGCAGTATCATATGTACATATGGAACTGGGACAGATAAGCTGAAGGTAAGGACTAAATGTGCAAGGGAATGTGCCACAAATGAAATTCAGGAAAGGAAAACACACCCAATCAGGTGGCGCAGCGTAGGCTTTCATGCCCTAAGGAACAGAGGTTATTTTGGAAACTTCCCAAGCAAAAGCCTCACTTGAACCTTCTCCCTCAATCTGTAACAAACTCACCACTCACTGCTATCGAGTCAGTTCTGATTCACAGTGACTGTCACAGGGTTTCCAAGGCTATAAATCTTTATAGAAGCAGGCTGCCTCATCTTTCTCCCGAGGAGCAGCATAAGGGTTTGAACCGGTGACCTTTGGTTAGTAGCCAAATGCCTTCACCACTGTGCCACCAGAGCTCCTTAATCTGGAGCAAGGCAGTAACTAACTAGGTAAATCTGGAGACTGTAACTCCAATTATGACATTAAAGAAAAAGGAACAAAGTAATTTGCCAAAGGTCAAATAGCTAGTAAGCTATTTGTACACAGGTACAATTCCACTTACAAAATGTTCTTTTATTGCCTTGTGAGCCAAGGAAGAGCTCCTTTGGCAACAGCAGCTAGAATGTACACTAGAGAGCACTTATTTTCTGAATTAATTCAACCTCAGTACATTGGGCTATCACTGAGGAACAGGCTTAAAGACACATTTCCAATATATGATCAAGAAAAGGACTTAGGAGGTGCATGGGTACATCTGTGCTATGCAGCTTCTCACTAACTTCACGTCAAGGAAAAACAGCCTTTTTGTTAGAGACGTGTCTTACAGACACATTCATCTCAGAAAACCGTTCCTCATATTGAGCCATCAGAGTGAGTGGCACTCGTCAAATCAGTCTACCACTATGACTAAGCTCCCTCCGTTCTTGGCCAAGCCGTTTTGGAGTTCAACATTTCTTTGTGGAAGATGAGGTTTTTGTCTCTCTCGTCAGGTTGCAATCTTTAGCAAAGCTGTCACACTGCCATGTGATACACTCTAGGATAGTCTCTGTAACAACTGCCAAGACAGACAAGGCAAGAAGGCCTGCAGGAACTAGCAGGGAAGAGTGTTTGGACACTTTCAAGCGGAGTAAAATGCTGCTGTGTTTACAGGGGAACTCGTAACTTCAAAAGGAAATGAGAGACCCTAACCAGAAATTCAAAGAACTTTCTATGCCGGAAGTTGAGTTAGTGACATCTTTCACTCAAGAAATATATATAAATCCACACACACAAACACACCTGTGAAAGCCAGAACCTGTGTAAGGCAGATGCCTGTCAGAGAAGGAAAACTCAAACGCTTTCTGCTAATAGACAGTGACAGAAAAGTGGTAAGACTACACCTTGTCAAAGGCAGAGAATTTTTGAGACCTGGAGAAACACGGCACTCTTATCAAGTTCCGGCTCTCACAGGTTTCACTGTGCATGCATATATATCCCACACCATACATGTCATTTCCATATATAATCTACATACTTATACTTTCATATGGAAAGTTACTGAATATCAAGTAAGTGAGATTGTATGACTACAACCAATTAAAATATAAATGTGCAAGGAATCAACAAAATGATGACTGTAGTAGTGTCAGAATGGTGATTTTTAGACCATACTTTCAAGGACCATTTCTATAGTTTGTTACTAGACTGCTGACTTTCCCTTTACATTTCAATAAAGCTTTATTATTGTAAAAAAGGAAGATAAAATTATTTGATTGTCTTGGTCTGAGACCCAGGTGGGAATAGTAACCATAAAAACTTCATCAGACCAGGAGACAAATCTCTTTTATATGTGTATACATATATATGTATATATAATTTAGTAAAACACATTAATACCAGAATATGTGACTATGAGATTTTGTAATTTCACTTGCTTGGGGAGCAAGGACAGAGCAGTAGGAATAAAAAGTGAGAAGGTCAGTTCATGGTTAACATAGTTTACAGAAGCAGATTTTGCATTTAAAGATGCTTCTTCCGCCAGGAGAGAAGAGGTGGCAGTGCTCTCCGTCCCCAAACCAACACAGACTGACATGCGGGAGATCTGCTCACCCTCTACAGGATGAGCAATGGCATGCCACAGAGAGAAGCAGTGACTACACCCTTTTCCTACCAAAACGAGTGACTCCATTTACTATTTTTACAATACACAGTTATCAACACCTGCTATAAACAAGGAAACAAAAACCCAAGTTGGAAAATCCAGGTGTAAAAGATAAACTCAGGGATAACTCTTTGCTTTACACAGAGACAAGATTTCCTTAAATATTGGTATTTCAAGCATAGAAAATATGATTAGAATTAAATCCACATTTTCAGGAGTATGTCTACCAGCAAGAGGAGGAAAAACGTCAGGAGAGTCTACGCGGAACTTAGCAAGGCCACACACACCCACAGTACTCGACCTTGCACTTCAGTTCTACCAGGCACGGTCCTCTCAGGACCATCACGTCTTGGACTGATGAAGGCTACCCTTCCTCTGCTCCTCTCTGCAGAGCACTGCCTCACTCTCCCTCTTCTACTCTCCTTTATTGAAAAACGAAGAAGCAAAAGAAAGACTCTAAGAGGGGCTCAAACAGACCATATACTCTGCTTACCTGACTTTGATAAGAAGAAACTTCAGTCCTCGTTGACACAGTCACACCCATTTCCTTTTCCTAGTCTAGATTTATCCCTCATACCTCTTTCTTTCTGGTGCTGACTTCATTGTGGAATCAGTGTTAGTTACCTTATAATCATGTTCCCCTCTTTTCAATGCTCCTTCTCCCTATTGGTTATCGTCCTGTGACAAATGGGTCATAATCGCACAGCCTACCTCTTCAGGTCAGGGGACCAGAGAGCATCCACCACCACTTTCTAGAATAAAAACAGAAGTGAAGCATCTCCCCAGCATCATTATGTGTTCCAATGGAACCACACCCAACTAGTGAAATTACCCAGGTTCTAATTTTCCATTCTAAAGGAAGAAGAAAGCATGGGCTGGCTTTTGAGTTGGGGGTTTTATGCCTAGGCAAGGTCAGGGCACAAAGCACATTAAAGCAGAAATTAAACAAACACTACCTGGATCTTGGTCTTGCTCTGAGACTGTTGGAATCCTTAGGAGTTGCTGAAACAAAGATTATTTGTTGTTTGCTTGGGTTTCATTTCTGCAGTTAAACAGGTTTATGTGCAGCACCTGGGCTAGTACAGAACACAGCAATAGGTAAACACGAGGCACCGGTGTCCATGTGGAGAATCTGGATGCCTTCCACATCTCATGACTTCATCACTTTATTTCTAAAACTAAAGACACCAATGACAGGGAAAGGAAAAGCAACACATTTTTCCTCTCAGCAGAAGACTACCTCAAATCTATGCCGATTACTAAAGAAAGTCCAATCTGAAAAGACAACCTTTTCAAGAGGTTATTTGTTTTGCATAATGATGGTTCATACTGGAGGGTATCTTGGCTGATCAGGATAGCCTAGCATCAGATTTTAAACCAGTCCGCCCTGAAGGCTAGGGAGAAATCTCTTGGGCTCCGTATTTCTTTTTTATTTATTTATTTTTGCAGTGTTTCCTGCCCTCCTCTCCTATCCCTGCTAACCAACAAAGAAAGTTTCCTTCCATGTATAAACCTTTCGGCTCCATATTTCTTAAACTATACTATCCGAGCAGCAGGGCCACGAGCAATCAGTCACAAGTCAGCTGAAATGAGCTATGCAGCTTTTCCAATAAGAAAACAGTCTTGTGCCCCCTGTCTCTATGACCAAATCATATAGCAAATATGGAATGAAATCATTAATTTGAAACATTTACAAAAACACGAATCCTCAGTTTATTTATGCTTCCAATCGTTTAGATAACTTTGGGAATCAATAGCTATGCTGAGGTTTTGCAAACACTGAAATTTTTTCATCATGAAATATCAGAAAAGTTCATAGAGAAAGTGCTAATAACTAGGAACAGGAACAATGTAATTTATGTACAGGTATACATCGCTTAACATCTGATTGGGCAACTCCCAACTGCATATATATCTCTAGTTCCGTAAGCTTTTGCTTCTTGTTTGTTTGGCTGGCTTTTTAAAAGAGAAAGCTCTTCTTTTGTTTGTTATTTTCCCCTAATGGTTTTAAAGACCTAAAACCCAGACTCTTACAGCTCTGGCTGACGAGTGGGATACAGGCAGGTGAGGCAGAGGACCCGGCTCTGGGTGCAGGCTTGCAGGCTTTGTCCGGCAGGCAGGCAGTGGCCAGGGCTGTAGGCCCAGGCTGCTCAAGCTGCTCAAGCTGATGAACAGCGAGTTGGGTTGGGCATGCTCTTCTCCCTCCTTGCTCACCTCCTCTTGTTCCGTTCCTGCCCCTGTTCTCTCAGCCAGCACTACTGTCATCACCCATTCCTTCAGCCTTCACCAGTGGCTGCAGCAGCAGCAGCAGCAGCAGCAAGGACAACTGCAAGTGGGCTCCCATAAGATTTTAATGTGGTGTTCACACAATGTCCAGATCACTTAATGTCCTCTTTCACAGAACATATCGTGGAAGTTAGTGACACACACCTATACGTGTGTGCACAAAATCTTTCAGGAAGAAAATACTGCCCTGCATTATCCCATTCTCTTACACAATGCTCCAGAGATAAGCAGCCTGAATTTATGACAGTCATTAAAATCCTTCGGTTATATAAGCAGGGCAGAAAGGGGAGATGAAAACCCCCAGGAATGCTGACAAAGCACACCACCAATCTGCATGCCCTGAGACATGGTCAGCTGCGTGTTAGGGGCATCTTCCCAATCTAAGCACTTTGGCTTATTGTAATGAGGACACACACATCTCTAGACCTCAACCCTCCGCAACACAGCCACAGCCTCAAAAGCCAGCATGGAAAGCGCGGTGTCCAAGTCCCCTCTTGCCAATGTCATGCACATGCACCTGGATGTGGATGGAAAAACACCTCCCTCCTACAGACTCCAGGCAGCAGAGAATGGATCTGAAAGGGGAGCAGCTCCACCCACCCAGGGAGCTGCCTTGCGGCCAGGTGAACAGAGTGTAATGGACTCACCACAGGGCTGGGGGAGCCCTCTGAACAGGCTGCCCACCACAGGCTCCGTGCCCCTCTTCTCTGTCAGGGCCCTGCTCTCAAGGTGTCCATAGGAAGGAGTCCTGGCTGTGTTAAAATACTGTTCCCCAAACCAAGCTATGGTGACTGTTAATTCCTTTGTCAGTTGCCATTATCTTTTTCTTTTTGCTGGGGTAGGAATGGGTATGGAAGGAAGGGCGAGCCATGTTGGTGAGAGATAAACACAGACAGACAGATGGGGTTAACGGTGACGAGGAGGAGTGGGGAGAGCAGCCCAGAGATCAGGCCAGGAGTCCTGAAGTGTAGGTTCTCTTCCTGGCCATGGTATGAACTTGCTGATACCTCTTGGAATCTTAGTTTCCTCACCTCCAGAATGAAGATAATAAAAATGTAGCCCTGCGCCTCACTGGGAGAGATAAGAAACTTGAAGATATTTTGAAAACTAAGTGTATTTTTAAATGATAAATTATTACTGTTACAGAATGCATAAACAAAGTTCCTAATTATTCAAGCTTAGGAATCCAGTTTCTAAATTTAGCTCCTTCTGGAACAGCAAAGAAGGTACAGATGGGAGAAGGACAGAACTTGTTTTACACCTAAAATCATTAGACGATTGCTGCCAAAGAGGGCAGAATCACCAAGAGCAGTCTGGAGACCACAGTATGAGGGTGAACAGCCTGCTAAACCTCAGTATGACCCAAAGGCACCAAGAGAAAGATCCCCACCGTGCAGTGTGCTCTGCTGAATTAGGCTGGAAGGCAACATTAAGAATTCTATTGGTCTCCACTTACATATACATTTTCAGCAGTTCAAAGGGTAATAGCATAAGGAAAATGAGCTCATAAGAAACAGCCCCATTTCCTGATAACACAGCACTACCTGTGTATCATCCACCACCCATCACCACCATCATTAGCATTAATACCAACAATTGTGGAGGAGTAGAGCAGGGGGTGCTGCTTCTCCTTCAACCTGGAAACAGATCTCCCAGGCAGGTCTTGGTCAATCTCCATAGGTTTCAAACTAGAAAAGGCCAGAGACCACTGTTCTATTAATGCTTCCATCTGCCTTGAAGCCCCTAGAAGTCAGCCTCATCATATGGTATGTGTGACTATCTGCAAAAACAGCAAGGGCACATTGTATTGTGCATTCAGGTAGGAGCAACTAACTGATGGATGATTGCTTCTCACTTAGCTGGGAAGACAATGGAAGAATGGCAACTTCTCAGAACACACAAGGCTTGTCATGGAGTGGATACAAGAGGAAACCTGTAGCCTCCAGAAAGGGGCAGCAGCAGGAAGAATGATTAAGGAAACACATAGCATGCTCCCAGGTAGAACATGAAAACCCAATTCAGGTATGCTTCACGCACTGTGTCCCACCTAGTATGTTTTGCTTGATGTCGCTTTGTCTTATTCAATGAGAGGATGTTACACATGATCCTTAAGCACATGCCCCAAAGAAAACTTTATGCTCATGCTAAACTCTCCAGAAAAAAAAAAAAAAGTTATTTATTAGCCTCCAAGTCTGTTGGAGAGGCACCAGTTTCAACTCCTCAAATTTAAATAGCTTTGACTAAAACTACAGCATGAAGTTTTCAAAAACTGGCATGCATCTAGTTTGGCTCCAAAATTTGAGGTGGGAAGAACCAACCTCAGGTTTCATCTACACAAATAGAGCGTGTTCCCCCTACGATCAATGAATTCGAATCTATTTCAAAAGGCAAAATTTAGCTTGGAATTCACACCACTTTTGGAATCATGCTGGTTCCACAGCCTTAACTTTCTATTTCTTAACATCACCTTCCAGAGGTTATGATGGCTGCTGGTTGCCATGGAGCTGATTCTAACTCATGGCAACCCCATGTGTACAGAGTAGAACTGCTCCTGGTTAGCAGTGCTTGTGCCACCCAGACACTCCTCTCCAGAGGTACCAGTTCCCAGAATAGGCTACATATCACAATCACTTGAGGAGCTTCCGAAAAATACAGATTCTCACTCAAATTCATATTCATCCTCTGTTTCTCTCCTCTTCCCTCTCAGACCCTTCTCCCCATTTCTTCTTCCTCTCATTTAAGCCTTGAATGAACTTGGTGTCTGGAAAACATTTTACCACAACTTAAGCCTCAACATCATATTGATTCCACTATTTCAATTTTAAACCAGAAGCGTGGGAAGACAGCTAGTTAATCACAACAAAATGATTTTCTTACTAATATAAGGGATATAACAGCAAAAGAGAAAGTGGCAATTTCTTTCATATACTCATGACCAGAGTACAAAACAGTCACACCTTCCCTGGACAGTTTTTTAACTAGGGTGTATCGTGGTTCAATGGTGCTGTCATCAAGAGAGTTGAGGACACAAGGCCCAGTCATTCTCCACTGGCTGCACAGACACAGTTCCAAGTGTTCAAGAAACTAGACTAACTCAACTCTTATTATTATTCTTGGAGTAACCAGTAATAAATCCACTACTTGTGTAAGACACATACATGACTTCCTGGTGTTTACCAAAATTAAACCCACTGCCGTCGAGTCAATTCCAACTCACAGCAACCCCATAGCACTGAGGAGATTGGTACCATAGGGTTTCCAAGGCTATTAAATCTTTACGGAAGCATACTGCTATATCTTTCTCCCATAGAGCGGCTGGTAGGTTTGAACTGCCAATCTTCCGGTTAGCAGCCAAGAGCTTTAACCACTGCACCACCACTTCTTTCCTGGTTTTTAGGTATAATGAAAATATTTGAGATTTTCACTTTGGAAATGGCAATTATCAGCTCCAGGCCTCCAGCTGACCTACCCCATCAGGTCTTTACTCCACATGAAACGCCGTAGTTCGCTGAAATCATCTCAACTCCAATGAGACCCTAAATTTAAACTGAGCTATCCTTTCAGTGAAACCTAAATTGGGAATTTAAAGAAGAAATTATCCTCTTCTCACACCAGAAAGAGGAAAAGTAAAAAGCCAAAGTGGTTTCTTCTAATAAAACACAAGAGAAATATGTAGGGAGAAACAAACACACTATCAGAGCGGTAGTAATATTCTTCTTGCTGAAACTATAGCTTTGTAAATTAGAAAGAATTACATAGAAAGTATATTAAAATTAAGGTTTGTTCCTACCTGGATCCTCAGACATATCCTTTGGTGAGCCTTCATCTGTAGTAGTTTTCAAAGCTAGTGATGTATTGTTTTATTTTGAAGGAATAAGAGAAAGGGGAGGAAAAAAATAATGACATTTTATTTCTGAGGTACATTACATTAAAACAAAGAACCCCCAGTTATCACTTACAAAAACAGATCCCATAAACCACTAAAGGAGCTCTGGTGGCACAGTGCCTAAGGCATGTGACTGCTAACCAGAAGGTTGGTGGTTCAAACCCACCAGCTACTCCAAGGAAGGAAGATGGGGCAATCTACTTCCTTAAAGTTTCACTGTCTCGGAAACCCAGTGGGCGTCACTATGAGTCACAATCGACTCGACGGCATGGATTTGGTTTTTTTAATAAACCACTAAAAGTTGGTACAAAACCAGTTGCCATCAAGTGGAGCATTCACGAAAATAATAAAGACCTCCTGGATTATGGAAATAGGTTTTCCTCCTACAGAGAACAAAGCTATACTTTTAACTTTCCAGAGGGTGTACCTCTAGTGGCTAGGGAGAGCATTACCAGAAAGCATCAGGAATTTTCCCTTCATTCCTGCTGGGAATCCCTGGGTGGTGTAGATGGTTAACATGCATAGCTGCTAGTTGGAGTCCACCCAGAGGTTGCCTGGAAGAAAGGCCTGGGGACTTACTTCTGACAAGTCAGCCACTGGAAACCCTGCGGGGTAGATTTTTCATTCCTGACACCTAGACAAATTATATCCGATCTCTGGGCTTGGGGTCTAGGCTTCAGTATTTTTAGAGTTCTTAGGGTTATTCCAATGTGCAGGCCAAGTATCCACAGTGAAAAGAATGAACAGAGTATGCACTGCTACAGACAATACCCAGATCTGTCTGCGTCTCCTCAGCAAGTATTTAAAAAAGAGAACATGCAATTATTGTTCCTTAATGGAAAACTTATTTTTTAGAAAGTTTTCCAACACAAAGCTGAACAAATGGTAGGTTTCGATAATAAAACCTTCAATAGCTTCACTGACATGTAGACCCTTCAGATAAGCCTCTCTCATTTGTAGTTAGTGGATCAACATCAGTTACTAGCAGGAAGGGTAGCTTGAGATCAACAAAATCTTGATTCTTGTCCAAGTTCTTTTTTCTTACTAACCAAGCAAATCATTCATACTGTCAGAGCATCCATTTCCCCCTCTTTAAATTTTAGGTGATAAAATATACGAGCCTCCATTCAGTGTTTTGAGGACTGAATGCAGCAAGGTTAGAGGAAGGGCCTGGTAGATTATCAGGCATTAAACAGAAGTATTGGGGAGGGTCCTTCTTGCTGTTCTAGATAGTTATCAGGCCACTTCATCCCTGCGCTTAATGGTAACTACAACATGGAGCCCTGTGTTGCACTGCTTCTTACATGTGTCACAAAATAGGCAAAATAGTTGCTAGGCTCCACATCATATCCCTGCCCCCCAAAAAAACCACTCTCGCAAAGCCAAAGTGAGGCAGATATAGCCCAAGAACAGAAAATCTGGCCACAATAGAACTTCCTCAGGTATTAGAGCTTTGTACAAAGGTGCATTTCTCCTCAGATTCTAGGATCATATCTGTCAACACAAGATGTTAAGGAAGTTCTCAATTCTGTCAGTGGCCAGTCTTTTTCTACTTAGCTGGCCAGATTCCAATGCAAGGTATCACAGTGGCCTGAGGGTGAGCAGTGAGTCAAGGGCCAATGAGTTAGGGGGCTTTGGGCACTCAAACTCCCATAACCACCTTAGGAACTATGATTATGTGGAAACATGCCAACAGTCCAAGTGTGTGCACATACTCAAAACTATCCTCAAATGCTCCAGAAACCACACATTTCGAGAGATTTGAACGAGGACACATAGGTAGAAGATCCTTAAAAGAACAAAATTCATTTTTTTCATACCTTGTTTGTCATCGAGAGTCACATCCTGGGTAGGGATAGGGAAATCAGCCATGTCCTTAACAGATGTCTTCTTGGAAAGGAAAAGTATATGAATTATATGCATTGTGATGGAAATTATATGAAATGTATGTATGATAAAAATGTTCCAGGCAGTATTTCTTCCAATATTTATGGTTTCAGTAAACCCTGACATTTAATACTATTTTATTTTTTAAGTTCCTACTGAGGTAGAGATTAATTTGTATTTCAAAATTTACATGCAGAGGGAAAAATTCACAAACCAGATTGAGGCAGGTTTATAGACCATACATTACATCAGAATAGAACTTGGGATTCAGCCAGAGAATTGCATAGCATTTGCCCATTCAGCCAAGAACAAACCTGTATTTCATGTACTTTTTCTATTGAGCAGAGAGAAGTTCTGACAAGTGGCCCCGTAATTTAGGTATATACCACAATCTGTTAAGCAAAGGGTGGCCAACTCTGACAAAATGGCCTCCTTGTTGTGGAATACGATAATTTTATTGATGAGCAGATCAAAATTTTGTCCAAATGCACTTATGGGAAGATTTTTCACTTATAAGAAGATAAAAGCTGATGAATTACTTTAAAATTCCATTTAAAGTCTACTTAATATTAATTTATTTCTTCTAAAATAGGTTGGGCAATCTACTTCCGTAGTGATGCCGTTTCGGAAAACCCAAGGAGGGGTAGGTATGAATCGGATCTGACTCAACTGCAGTGAGTTTGAGACTCTTAAGACTTCTGATGAAATTAAAGAAGAATATATATTCTTATTGGCTTTTTATACACATAAACTCTAGAAGATACGTAAGAATCGAGGGGTAACTGATTAGTGAGGGACAGGAATGGGAGGAGAACTGGTCAATATATGCCTTTTATGTTGTGTATGTTTTGAGCATATTTAAAAAATCAGATCAGATTACATTTAAACACTTAAAGGAAGTAGAATAAATCACATGCTGCCTGATGTGCCAAAGAGTCTATGGGTCTACCTCTCAGAATCCAAACAACCCCTGCAAGATGAGCACTACTTCTATTTTAAAATTTTTCCAAAGAATGGAGTTATAAGAACTATGTGGTAGTAACCTGATCTATAATTAACAATCTTTAGGCAACTAATTATTGGCATTACAATGAAGCCTCCAAATGTAATTTCTTTTTTTTTTCCTCTTATACCAGCTCAGTTTTATTTTTGAAGTGGCAAATTACAAATTTTAAGCAAGACCCTCCAAATTCATTTACATGACAAGAAAGGAGCTGAATGTAAATTTGCTCTGTCATCAACAGTCATTCTCTAGCAATTTATCAGGCAATCACAACCTAGAAACAGAACACCTTGTAGTAGTGGACCATTTGTTAATTGATTTTCACATAGGGTTAGCTGGAAGAATCAGTTTTATGTTCATCCTGACCAATGGCCAAAGCAAGAAGAGATGGTCTCTTTCTATAATTTTTAGAGTTAATTATGCCCTTTAGAAGTTGGGCGCACTAGCTGGCAATGTTCTGCTGGAACCTGGTCCATTCAGCTGGCTCACCCTACCGGCCCATGGGTCCGATCTGCCCTTATAGCCTCCAAAGGAAGGTCCCTGATTTGAGTCAAACTCTCAGGTAACTACAATCAAGTAAGGGTGAACCTCACAGGTAGCCTCTGCTTTTAACTCAGCAACTCAAAAGATAGAAGTTATCTTCATGACTGTGGTGGGAAAGAAATGAACAATAATGGCTAAAGGTTGAGGTAACCCTAAATTCAAGATGTAGTCCACCTGTGAGGACAAATATCCATCCAAATAAGCTATAATTTACAGTGATTTTGACAAACTACAGTCCCTAGTAGAATCTGGTCACATTACCTATGTTATCTAAACATGAACATGTGAGCAGGAAGCCCTTTTTAAGTATGGCTGTGCAACAAGAAGAGGAACAATATTTTGGAAGGCAGTGGAATCTGAGAGGTGGAAAACACTGAGAAGTTCTATGCCTTTCTGATCCTCAGTCATGCAGGCTCACTGGCTCGGTGGGGGCTGGCTGTGCCTGTGGCCAAGCCACCAACATTTCCCATGGGAACTCTGGTGGCATAGTACCTAAGGCATATGACTGCTAACCAGAAGGCTGGCGGTTCAAACCCACAAGCCACTCCTCAGAAGGAAGGTTGGGCAATCTACCTCCGTAGTGATACCACCTTGGAAACCCAAGGAGGGGTCGCTATGAGTTGGATCCAACTCAACGGCAGTGAGTTTGGGTTTTTTTTGGTTCTGTTACACTTAGGCTGCTGGGGACATGGAGAGTTTAGATTTTCTTTACAAGTAAGCACTTTGGTGGAAGGGCATTGCAAAGGTTGTCAAGAGAAAATCATTAAAACCACAAATAACAAGGTGTTAGGGGGAGGGCCACAGGCAAGCAGTTACATGGGCATGCCATTTAAAACACTGGTCCTCACTACAAGCCTTGGAAGGTTCAGGAACCTTCTAAGAGAAACAAAGATCTAAATAAATGAAAAGGCATCCCATGTTCATGGAGCAAAAGAATTGATATTGAGATTATGGGAAGATGAAGGTATAAAAAGACCATCATTCTGACTCTCCCCAACAAATACAGCAAAAAACACAACAAAGAAATGGTGTTCAGCTCTGAGGGACTCTAAATCAGAGCACAGAGGAAAGCAATGGGGAATGGCAGACAGGCAATGATCAATGAATCAACAACATGGTAGGAAAATCACTTCTCTCACCATCCCTGCTCCTCCCCCCAGCCACATGGGCCACCAGCAGCTGTGAACTGAGGAAGAGGCCCCATAAAAGAAGCCTCCTTCCCTAACTACCACAGACCCTGCCTGTACAACGAGCCAGTAGAGCTTCTGCTCTAAAATCAACAAGCTAAACCTCCCTGCACACAGATCCATTGGTGTATGCCAGCACCTCCCTTACCTGGACCCTGTTGGCTGCAAGCCTACTGCAAATTGCTACATAAGGCCCATGCAGTGGAGTTTGCTTTCACATTGTGGTAGTTAAATTTGTATGTCAACTTGGCTGGGCCTGGTTGAGTGGCTGGGCAGCTGGTGGTAGTTATTCCCCATGATCAGACTGGCAATCAGCTCCATGGTGAGATCTACCACAAGCAGCAAAGTAGCTGCCTTTGGGATGTGGTCTGCTTCCTGTATATAAGGAGGAGCCTTGGGGATAGTCTCTAGCTTATGGCACCTTGAATCCTGCATGGAGCCTTGTCATTGTTCAGCAGTCTGCCCTGCTCTGCCGACCTTGGGACTTACAATGGACTTGAATTAATCCTGCTGTGTGGTTTGGTAACATCGGGACTGTGCTATTTGTTGACCTTGGGCTTGTTAGCCTCAGCAGCCAGTAGCTGCCTGAGTGAAGAGATGCCTCTAGCTTCAGTGAGCTGGGAGCAAGAGGCAGAGCTGAAGCCCAAAGTCAAGGGACTTTCCAACAGCCCCTAGAGCCTGGCACTTTGAACTCAGACTTCTAGCCTCCCGAACTGTAAGAGAATAAACTCCTGTTTGTTAAGGCCATCCCATTTGTAGTATATTCTTATCAGAGCAGCACTAGGTAACCAGAACACACATTCTACACTCTTCCTGCCTTGCTGCATACCTTATAGCTCAGGTTTCTGAAACCAACAGAGCAGATCTCCTGAGAAGTCAGTTCAGATCTGTTTGTTCCCGCTTCCAGTGACTGCTGAGGATTGCTGGCTGGGGCTTATGAGTGCTAGGAAGTAGACATCCTTAGCGGAGGCTACATACACCCAGACCCAATACACTACAAGCTCTGATAGCAATAAGGCATAACTCCATGGGAATCTGACCAGAGTGTGACACCTCCTTCCCCACCTAGCATTTCTTGGTGGCCAGGCTGTTGCAAACTGCTACACGAGGCCCCTGGAGTGAGGTATGCTCCCATAGTCAGCACTGCACCTGCTTCCCTGTGTACTGCACAGCTGAGAACTATGAAACCAACAGGACAGACTTCCCTGGGATCAGTTTGGGTCTCTCTCTTCCCCATTCCAGTCATCACTGAGGGCTGCTCACTGAGGCTGCTGTGTGCTAGGAAGCACGCACCTTGAGTGAAGGCTGCACCCACAGCCAACATACTATAGGACAGGCTTTGATAGGTACAAGGCAGGCCTTTCTGATGGGCCATCCAGAGTGTGACAACTCCTTATCCAACTGCTAACTGTTGGCTGCTGGACTGATTTGAACTCCTACAGAAGGTTCCCTACATTATAGTCAGGAGGTGGGTCACTTAAGGGGATGCTGCTCTACCAATCAACATAGGGTCACTGGGGCTCTGAAACAAACAAGACAGATCTCTTGGCGGGCCTTTGGCAGAGTCCTAGCCCTTTTCCCTCCTGAAATGGAGGAAAGTCTGCCTGTGCTTCTCCTAAATGTCAGCTCCAATATAAGCAGCCCCCATAGAGCAGGGAGGGAGCTCTGGTAGCATAGTGGCTAAGGCACTTGGCTGTTAACCAGAAGGCTGGCAGTTCAAACCCACCAGCTACTCCTCGGAAGAAAGGTTGGGCAATCCTACTTCTGCAGTGATACTGCCTTGGAAACCCAAGGAGGGGTCGCTATGAGTCAGGGCTGACTCGACGGCACATAACAACAACAACAACAACATAGAGCAGGGAAGGATGCCTCTGGTATAACTGAAGGACAAAAACCAGCTATGAACAAGGCTCACTAAGTGTGAGTTTAATGACTAAAAATGTGGTTGCAGAAGTAGAGACATGAAAGGAGCAATAACCAGACCTGGGGGAGGGGGCGAACAGGGGGACTGTGCCTCCTGGTGGACAGACTGATTAGTGCATATCTCACCTAAGTGGCTGTGCCCACTGGTGGACAGACTGAACATAACATGTTCTATGGTGTGTTTTAGAGAGACTGAAAGTTGAAAACCGAGACCTGGAACTTTCAAATTCAGGGAGGGAAAAGGAACTATCACAGAGGAGAAGAAACAGTAAGCAAAGGCTGAAGGTTCTGCCTGCCCAAGAGTTTTGGCTGAAAACAGTGTGGCAAAAACACCAAACAAGGGTGAAAACTGAGAAAGTTAACACCCTTGAAAATTCCAACACCCCAACAAAAACAGCTCAAGACACACATGAACAGAGAAACAATGGTACATCCAAATGAACATAACAAAAGGAGTAAAAGCACATCTAGGGATAAAAGAAAAATGAAAAAAAAAGGAAAGAACATAATACAAAAAAGTAAGCATATTTAAAGAATCAAGGGAAAACATACAGAAAGAGTTAAAAGAAATAAAAAAAAAATGAACAAAGAAAATGAAGATCAAAAGAAAGATACTGCAACTGAAAGGGACAATAATTGAAATAAGTAACACAATAGGAGGACTCAGCAACACATTTAATCAAGGAGAAAAAAGAAGCAATGAATCAGAGGATAAAATGGTTACAATTACAGATGGTGTAGTGTAATAAGGATAGAAGCTCAAGCAGACTGAGAATAGTTTAATGGAATTATGAGGCAACAACAAGAGACCTAATATATCCATCATGGGAAATGCAGAGATGATAGAGAGAAAAGGACAGAAAGAATATCTGAAGGAAGAAAGAGAAAATTTCTCCAATCTAATTAAGGACATGAGTCTATAAATCCAAGCTCAAAGAATCCCAAGCAGGATAAACTCATACAGATCTATACTAAGGCATATTATATTTACCAAAAACCAAACAAACTGCTGTCGAGTCGATTCTGACTCACAGTGACCCTACAGGACTGAGTAGAACTACCAATTAAAGTTTCGAAGGCTGTAGATCTTTACAGAAGCAGACTGCCACATTTCTTTCTCACAGAGCAGCTGGTGGATTTGAACTGCCAACATTTTGGCTATCAGCCAAGCCCTTTAATCACTGTGCCACTAAGGC
The DNA here is from genome assembly GCF_000298275.1 of Orycteropus afer afer. Taxonomy (NCBI): domain Eukaryota; kingdom Metazoa; phylum Chordata; class Mammalia; order Tubulidentata; family Orycteropodidae; genus Orycteropus; species Orycteropus afer. The sequence continues at coordinate 250,062 of NW_006922562.1, forward strand.
TCATAGTTAGGCACTTGTGATAGTCAAGGTTGTATGTCAACTTGGCAACACCATGATTCTAAGTAGTTTAAGTAGTTGTGATATAATTACTCTCATGATGAGATGTTCTATGAGCATCCAATTAGCTGAAAGAAGTTTCCTAAGGGGTGTGGCCTGCTTCCAATATATGTGAGGACATCTTATCTTCTGACTTTCTGCTTCATCCTGGTCCCTGCATCTAGCTCATCATCATCTCCAGTTCTTAAGCAGAACGAGTG
>NW_006922562.1:252574-254762 GCF_000298275.1 Orycteropus afer afer
TAGTGAATAGAGGAGCACAGCACAGTACCCTGCCTGCATAGATAACCTACATACAAAACAAAGAAAATGAAAATTGTGGGCAAGTCACTCCAACACATAATCACCAATTAAATATAAACACAAAAACATCACAATGCCTCGAAGACAACAGAGCATCACAGTCCACACAAAGAAACAAAATAAAGCAGGAGAAACAAGGGACCAGGATACAGACCCAAAACACATCCCTAAGGAAGACGCAGCATTGGAACTCCCCGATAAGGAATTCAAAAGAATAATATTTAGGTATCTTCAACGAATTGAGAAGAAGATCAAGGAAAACACAGAGAAAACTCTAGAACAATTTCAAAAGACAATGCAAGAACAAAATGACAAAATAAATGAAAAATTAGACGTGATACAAAATCTACACACAGAAATCCAGACGATTAATACTAAATTTTCAAAAATAGATAAGACATTGAATGGGCAAAGGAGCAGAATTCAATCAAGGGAAGACAGAATTAGGAAGAGTGAAGACAAATACCTGAACACTTCTTTGGAAAGGGATAAATAAAAAATATATATATCAAAACAAAATGAAGAGCTTCCGTTAAGATGGAGGAATAGGCAGACAAGCAACACAGACCCTCTTCAACAAAGAAAAGAAAACCCAATTGACAGAGATACAGAAGATAATCCTGGAACCCTGAGCCTTGAAAGGAACTATACAGAAGTAGATTAGGCATCAACTAGTGGAAAAACCTGAATGAAAACAGTGAGTACAGACACAGTCAGAGCTGCGGACTGTCAGCTACTCTGATGAGACCAACAGCCTGAATATTTCCAAGTAGTGTTGGGACCTGAGAATTGACCCAAAGATCAGGCCCAGTCACCAAGGGCTGCAGGGACAACTGCTCGGGTGGCCTATGACTAGGAAGGGAAACAGCAAGGAGAGAGACAGCCTGAGCTGTGGACTTTCTGCTGTCTAGAGGGTGCAGCCATTTTGATTGTTTACACGTGGCAGCCATATTGGATATTTAAAGTGACCAAAGGCATAGTCATTTTGAATGTTTACAAGCAGTGGCCATTTTGGATATTTAAAGGGACCAAGGGTGCAGCCATTTTCAATGTTTACAAGCGGTGGCCATTTTGGATATTTAAAGTGACCGAGGGCACAGCCATTTTGAATGTTTACAAGCGGCGGCCATTTTGGATATTTAAAGTGACAGCATTCTCATTCACATTCCAGAGACTTACGAACAGGCTCTGTTGCCAGGGGCGGCAAGCACATACAAGAGGCTGACAACAGGAAAGGAGACAGGTGGTGAGTGTGTAAGTGCTGTCAACTAGTGAATAGAGGAGCACAGCACAGTACCCTGCCTTTATAGATAACATACAAACAAAACAAAGGAAACAAAAACTGTGGACAAGTCACTCCAACACATAATCACCAATTAAATATAAACACAAAAACATCAGAATGCCTTGAAGACAACAGAGCATCACAGTCCACACAAAGAAGCAAAATAAAGCAGGAGAAACAAGGGACCAGGATACAGACCCAAAACACATTCCTGAGAAAGACGCAGCATTGGAACTCCCTGATGAGGAATTCAAAAGAATTATATTTAGGTATCTTCAATGAATTGAGAGACAAATCAAGGAAAACAGAGAAAACCCTTGTTCTTGTTCTTGTTGTTATGTGCCGTCGAGTCATCCCTGACCCTAGAACAATGTCAAAAGACAATACAAGAACTAGATGACAAAATAAATGAAAAATTAGAAATGATTCTAAATCTACAGATAGAAATCCAGAAGATAATTCCAAATTGTCAGAAATAGGTAACACATTGAAAGGGCAAAGGAATAGAACTGATGCAATGGAAGACTGATTAATAAGATTGAAGACAAATACCTGAATACTTCTTTGGAAAGGGATCAACCAGAGAAAAGATCAAAACAAAATGAAGAAAGCCTAAGGTTCATGTGGATACCATCAAAAGGAATAACCTACATGTCACTGGAATTCCAGAACAGGAAGAGAAAAATGAAACCACTGAGAAAATTGCCCAAGATCTGTTGGAGGAGAACTTCCCTGGTATGATGAAAGAGGATAATATATCCATTCAGGAAGTCCAACAAACCCCAAACAGGATAGACCCCAAAAGAAAAACACCAAGACTTATCATCATCAAACTCACCAAAA